>NC_039362.1:189147678-189447678 GCF_003573695.1 Papaver somniferum | reverse complement strand
ATTCTCCAACAGTTTCAGAAAACCCTAGAAACGCTTGAGAAGCTGATCAAACCCTTAATTCTGAATCCCAAAGGTCAGTTTTCTGTGCGCAATCTCTTCGTTGATTCATTATTCTGAAATTTAGTGGTGAAGACATTTCTCGAATCCCCCAATCCAGATCAAGTTGATTCCGATCTTATGGAACATTTATATGATGTTGTCTGTTTTTTTATTTATAATCTCACATTAACTTGACCTAATTTCAGTTTTTTCAGCTTTCGGCGGGGGAAGTGAAGAATCAGAAAGAAAGATGGCATACGAACTAAGTGAGCAGAAAAGTAAGACCATCTCTTCCCTATAAACTTGAATTACTTAATAATTTTCTGTATATTAAGTATAAGCCTACAATAGGTTTTTGATCATATTCGTGCGTCTCTCTTTAGCTATTTTGAATGTCTCAACCTCGTAATTTTAGCCGTGATTAACTTTATGTGGTTACTACTTTTGAAAACTGAAGTGTATACTATGTATTTGATAAAACTTGTATGTGTCCGGGCAATGCTTACTTCCATAGTAATCAAAATATTTCCAGTTAGCAACTTGATTTCTTGTGCATTTTGCCAACGATATGGAAATCTTGTATAGTTGAAATAAAACGTAGACGTCAGATGTTACAGTTCAGATAAAGGCTCATTGTAGCAGATTTGGAATGGACAAAATTTTTACATGAACTTAGAACGGTAGATGAGGTGTTCAGAAGTCAAACACAGTTTTCTATTTTGATGTACATAAGTCAACAAACTGATAATTTTGATTTGACAAATCTTGACAATGTTCTAGTTCGTTGGTTAATGTGGTTTCATACTGAAACTAGCTGTGTTCTGTGTTGCATTGTTCGGTTATCTGTTTTTTTTACTCTTATATTGGTGTTTCCTCAAAGTCTCTTTCAAATTTGTTGTAATACTCAAAATGTTTCTCCAAAATGCAGAGATCGGGATTGGCCTTGTTGGTTTTGGTATCGCCTTCACATTTCTAGGTGTACTCCTTTTCTTTGACAGGGG
The DNA here is from genome assembly GCF_003573695.1 of Papaver somniferum. Lineage (NCBI taxonomy): Eukaryota > Viridiplantae > Streptophyta > Magnoliopsida > Ranunculales > Papaveraceae > Papaver > Papaver somniferum. Next base: position 189,446,638 of record NC_039362.1, on the reverse strand, counting down.
TTTGATTGCTTTGGGAAATGTACATCTTCATAAACTTCTTTCAATGTTTATTTGATTTATTTTTTAAGCTGTTCTATATTAGTTAACAGCTTCCTTTTTAACATTTTGTTGCAGCTATTTTTTTTATCTGGAGTAGTTCTTTTACTCGGGGTGAAGTCTACCTTGAAACTCTTTACAAACAGACAGAACTACAAGGTACCTTCAGGAAGTTCCATTTGCTAGTTACTATTGCTCGTGCTTTATCTGAAAAAATCCCAACATAAGTGGTTAGAATTTGAACTTAGTTCTCATTGCTGGTATAGAAATAATGTGCTCAGTTTGCTAAGAACTTCATAAAGCATTTGCTACATTTCATAGATATATGTAACTTACAACACCAAAAGAAGCTCATGAAGTTTTATGTCCCGACTTTGTGAAGATCATGATATACTTATGTGAAGTCTAAACCGTACAATCAGTTGGAGTTGAAATTGTTTACTTTTGTACAGGGTTCTTTGCCATTTATTGTTGGGCTCTTTTTAATTTTTGTTCGTTGGCCGATAGCTGGTATCATTATTGAAATATATGGTGTTATCGTTCTATTCAGGTCAGGCATTAGTCTCAAACTCCAAAGTGGATTACATTCAACTTCTAGCACTTCATAGTTTTGACTGCTGTAATTACCTTTTCTCGCAGTGGTTTTTGGCCTTCTGTGAAGGCTTTCCTCTATAACATTCCTGTTGTGGGGTGGTTTCTGCAATATCCTTTTCTGGTATAAGTTTTGCTTTCCCTGTTAGAGTCATAGAGATGATTTCTGTTTTTCTTGGCATTATTTTGAAAATCATAAGAATTGATTATCACCAGCTGTTTTACACTGCTTCTATTTAATTTTGCAGCTGCTTGATCGCTTGAGAAGAAGCTTTGGTTAGAAACTACTCAAATTATTGAACCTCATGGTTTGCGATGCCAAGGTTTCTTAACCGTGAACTGCCTAACTTCATAAACAACCGCTTGAAGCCGTATAAGAGATTAAGCTTACCTCATGCATTTCTTAAATCTCAATTTGAGCTTTATGTCAAATGAAAGCAATTGTCCTGTAGCCACATGTATGTTTCTGTTTTTGCATGCTGACCACTATTGTAAACACGTGGATACTTGAGATTTGCATGTGGAGCAAACAGTTTAATATTTAAGTGTGTGTGAATGTTGTTTTTCTGAAAAGTGACACCAAGCCAGCAGTTTATAATTTGTCTGCTCTTCTGATACCCGTACCACATTGTTAATCTATAAAAGTGTTAGTAGTTTGACACATTGCAGAGTTGCTTTTGACATGTGAGCACGGTGAATCTAGTACATCAACTAGAAGTTCAACTCTTTTGTTGTGGATTATCAGTGTGTTCTCAGGAAAGCTGTAATATATGGAGACTAGTCATAACGAATTGAATACTGGTATACGGCATGAATCTGGTATGCATACATCACTAAGTATCTGAGATTCATCACATAGTTCATGAATAGAATCAAATTAGCTAAATCTTTATAATACTGATTCTTCATGTGCAGGATCAACACAAGTTCAGAAAAAAATGGTTCGAGGACCTTCATGAGAATATTTAGCATGACCAAGCGTGTGGCCCTGACACAGGTAACAATTTACAGTACCTGCAATAGGAATATAGACGTCGTGTTCTGTGAAATTACATCAGAAGTGGTAATTTGTGGGGTAAACCTGGAGATCATGCAAGGGATGTCTTGTAGTGAGTCCAATCTCCTCGCCTCGGTGATTCTCAGAGTAAAAAAATAATAATATTGGTAACTGAAAATCTGAAAAGTCCAACCAAGTTAATGCAATTGTTGATTGATGTGAGTCTTAGTAAGATACATTCTTAAGAAATCGTCAGACCAAAATTCAGCTCTTGATTCATCTTCAACTACCCAGGAGTTTTATAACATTTTGGCAGAAAAATGCAGTGGTTCTATCCTCCTTAGCAAATGAGCTCATGCCCCCTAGAAAGGGACTAGAATACCTTTACATGTTATCATTCTCTGAATCTATGGCTTAATATCATGTGTAGGGTTAAGAACAAGTTCTAACATATATACCTCGTATTTGTTGTACTTGTTACCAGCATGTCTTGTACGCTATTTGGATCAAAACGGAAACTCGTATTTGTTGCCTGTTTTGATTAGTTTTATACAAAAGCAAAACAAACTGCCGTATTACTCAAGAGCTGCGAGTGTGGTTAAAGGTTGGCAGCTATTTAATCAAAGTCTGGTAAATTGTAGTTCTCTTCCTTCACCATAGTAGAATCAGGTAAATTCATAACTAAGTAAACAAGTCATAACTCATAACCGTAATAACTATGATACACAGAGTGTTAGATAAAGCTGGAAAACTAACACGACCACACATGCACGTTAGATGAAATATACATGGAAAACACTGACATGGTGATTTTATGATACGTGGAACCAATGTTTTATAAGGCCGCCATAACAGTATAATGTTCCGACTGCTACTGTCAGACCGTTTTTTTTTTCCTGTTACATCTCTGTTAGTGACCATACCAGCAATTTCTGAAAAACAATCTTAGCGGGCACCATAATACCTGTTTATTTTTTAAACAGTAATTCACAGACTCAATCATCTTGAGGTACACACAAGATTTACATACAATGTCTAACATAATTGTGTACATGTACTCGAAGAATTGCCCACGAGTGTGACACTGTTTGACGTCCATGCGTATGACACAAAAAGTATGCAAAAAGTTGGCTTTACTTGTTAGTTGTACAGTTATATATATTCAGTTGATGATAAGGTTTTCCGATGGGTCGGAACAAGGCTGTTTTTCTTTCCTCTTCTTCTTATGATTGTATTGTGTGGTGGACTCAGATATCTAGTATTTTGCGAAAGTTGTAGCTTTAGTTCTACAAAACTCTAGTTGATTTTGTGTTTAATAGATTTAAATGTAAAGGGGTTCATCACATTAGTTGATTTTGTTTCATTTTGCTCAATCCATATTTCTTTCTATTGCCTTGGGTCAAGTTATTAGGAAAATCATTGTTTTCTGCATATTTCAACATTTTGACGATATTGACGGCAAACTATATGGTTTAAAAGTTTAAAGAATGGTAGCCCATGGGTGTATAAGCCGCCAAGCTATGCCTTTCGAAATTATGAAGTCATAATCATAAAACTGTTCTGGTCCCGATTAATGTGACAAATCTCTTTCTTGCAGTTGATTTGTTACTCAAGATATTCATAATGTCGGTTAATAAGGTAATCAGCTGTTGTGAATAGTAAAGGAGGATGAATAGAGTACTCAACCTTATAATTGTTGCATCTTGCAATTGGCATTATGACAAGACTTGGCATTCATGAACAAACTTATGCGTGATATTACAAACAACACTTAACTCTTCTATTACATTTTGTCAAAATATCATATCATACTTTCTTAAATACAGAATAGATTTGATGATATATTGTAAATCTAGAATTTGTATCTCACTATGAATATTTGAATTTATATATATATATTTTTTATTGATGCACTGGTGTTAACTACCTCATGCTCTAAATGCTGGAACTGCTACATAAGTGTTTCTGTCTAACAGCGGTTGATATCATTCATATATAACATGTACTCTGCAGCATTTAGGGGCTTTAATGGCTTCTTGATTACCTGACATATGCTATAAATTTAAGATTTGAATCTATCATACATCCTTACACCTAATTTATCTGTATGTATTTACAGATAAATTGTATACATCCTTACACCTAATTTATCTGTATGTATTGGTGATGATGAATGATGGATGATTATTGGGGGTGGTTCTGATGGTAAGTTATTTTTCTTTAAGCGACACATTTGAAATTAGATTTATTTTTCGCATAGATGATCCTTAGGAAGATTGAAACAAAATTTGAATTTTCCTTGAGCTAATAAAATATTGAAAGGTGCACCATGATTTGTGTTTGTTTGTACTGTCAAATTAGAGGAGCCATGCATGAGTTATAGAAGAAGAGAAATTTGTGTTAGATTTTGGTTTACTGAAGCAACAGAGTTCTCTGCAGTGTGGACATTGAAGAAGTAAACATTTAAAATTTAGCATTAAATGGGCTCAGATTTTTCAGGAAACGCCAATTTATGGGTGTTGTTGGAGGTGTTTAAGAGCCCTATATATATAGCCTTTACAACTTTAGGTGACATTTGTACTTTGCTGAGTCAATGACTGAATCTAACTAGGGATTGAGTCAGATTTCAGACCCTTCATTTGTTTTAGGAGACCAGAACTTCTAACTTTAGTTTAAGTTGAGGCTAAGTATCTGATTCAAGAGACACCGAGTCAGATAAAAAGCATATATTGGAAACATCTTTTCCCTTATAAGTGAGGACTCAGATGAGTAAGAAAAATTTGAAAGAATCGAATCTTGCTCTTCACCTTTTCTAATTTTGTGTACGAAATCCAGTGCAGAGAGACCAAAATTATGGTTTACTATAACTATCAATAACACCACATTAAATATAGATGTAAACAGATTTTTGATTGGTTGTTATGTCAATAACACTGCATTAAATTTTCAACCAAAACATATTAGACAAAAGTACATCATTAATTAGATGTAGAAAATTAAGAGATTTGGGCCAAGTTTTTGAATGCTTCCCCTACAAGTTAGTAGTGTAAATTTATGAGGTATCCGTACTTGGTCGAATTTGAAAAATGTAGATATAGTATTTATATTTACTCTTCTCTGTTTTAGATTTTTAATAACAACAGATGGTATCTGGGGTTAGCCAATCTGACCTTGACCTTACCTGGATAGCTTCACTTGTGGTTCATCTCTAGGAGGTTTTAATGACATATTTGTTGAACAATTAGTACTATAACATTAAAAATTAATGTCCTATGAATCTATGCGAATAATGGGATGACTCAATATTCGTATTTCCCGCTTAGTGAATTAATTATCTTGATCTTTGTGTTATTGAATTAGGATGTAATGGTCATAATGTTTTAGGGTGAAATGCACAGAGGCTGAGGAAGAAAGAACTTTCTTAATGAGGCAAAAATAATTCAAACTATTTTCGTTTGACTGCATGTAGATTCTGAAACCAGAACTCATGCATTTTGCTCTCAACTAATTAGGCTCTGCTTAACGAAAGATATTTATGATACAGAACCATTTTAATTTGTAGAACACCGTACCAATCTTTGATTATTAATGCATTTGAACAGGACACTAATAGAGACAGAAAATGAAAGGGTGATTTATATCACAGTTATTCCCTAACAGGTTAAAAGCTAAACGAAATTTGCATCATACAAGTTTTCCCCGGTTAAACATTTCAACCTTAGCCGAAAAGTATATAATTTCCAACTTACGTGAGCCACCACACAACTACCATTATTAGGAAAAGAGTTAAACCTGGGCCATCTTCAATTGACTGTTAAGTCCTACTGCATCTCAAGAAGTAGACAAAATTTCAAGCATAAAATTCCACCCAAAATAATAGGAGCCACACATAAAAATCTTGTATAGGTGAACGAACCGAAACCTGCTTGGCCATGATTGACTAGGTAAAGTTTTAGGGATAGGAATAAGTTGTTGACTTGTCTGATAATCCTGTACACTGTAACAATGTTTGTATTGTGTGTACAATAAGATATATGGACGGATCACTGGTGCTTGGATTCTGGTTAGATAATTAAAGTCAGTCTTATATTCTTTGAAAGCATTAAATGGTGATATATATCTACTTGCCCATACCATTAATGAATTTCTTGGTTTGGCTCCTAACTTTTAACGTGGGTTTGATGAAACTCATTTATGATATCTCATTTATGTTAACACTCCCATCTGCATGAATGAATGCTTTGAAGTATAAATTCACTTACTCTCTCTTTGGTGGTTTTCATCTTTTTCTCTTTCTCTCTCTCTCGGTAACGTAATTTCCTTAATTGGGTTTCTACTCTCTTCTCTGTTTTTGATCTTCAACCAAAATTTGAAGAGTACTTGGAAGAATTCTTGGAAGGGCAGAGAACTTTTTGTTTGTTTGTTTGTTTGTTCTGAGGATTGGATGGATCATTATCCTGAGCTTTCTTTGGGTAACAGTAGCACTTTTTCAGAATCAGATGAGAGTCTTTCTAAGAAGAGAAAGTATCAACCGAACAACGACGATAACAGCACCATTAGCTCAACTACTGAGTCTTCTGTCTTTGCCACAATGATGAGCAATACTCCTGAACTTCAACCGAAACAAAACTACCTTTCAGATTTCCATGATCTCCAGGTAATCTCACTCAGTCACTCTTTGATGATTTACGGTTTTCTTAGATTACCTTTTCATAATCTTATCTTTTATTTTATGGGTTTTGATTTTTTGTAGTTTTTGTCTTTTTGGTTTGTAGTTTGGAAGAAGGTATAATTTGAGTAAAAACCCAATAATGATGAAGAAGAAAAGCTGCAATAATGATAATTGGCAGCATAAACATCAAAAGCTAGATTTGGAGCTTAGCCTCTCAAATTCTGACGATGATGATGCAAGAAGCAGCAAAAGCTCTGAAGTTTTAGAGGATTTAAGTACAAAAAGTTCTTCAATTAGTAATATGGTTGCTATGGGTTGCCTGAAATGCAATCTTCTTGTTATGGTTTCAAAATCCTTCCCTTCTTGTCCTAATTGCAAGTTTGTTAATTCTATTCCCAAAAATCATTATTATCAAAGCCCTCCTCGGAAAGTCGCCAAGTCCCTGCATACACTTAGTCTTCTGCACTAGTAGTTTGATCAGTTAGTATGGAGAAGAATAAAATTTTACTCATAATTAGGATCAGAATTTAACCATATTTGGATGTCTCTTTGCTATGTTTGTACATATATTTTTATATGTTAAATGCAATTAGTATAATAATTCTATGTTTAGTATCTTGTCTTGTTGAAGCAACATCTTCTGGTATGGGGATATTGATTACTGTGATGTGTATATAGTTGAGTTAGATTTCTATGTGTACTAGGTACGTTGTAATATCTATTTTGTCCAGTACATTCTCACCAGCTTTACGCATTTGGAGTTATAACCACCATGGATGTTGTTGCAACTATAAAAGTACAGTACTAGTCGTCGTGTTTGCGTCATACTACATCTTTTCTGGAATTTCAACCATTTCTTATTTTGGAGCCTGTGCCCGTCTCTTTGTAATATTCACCTTTACACAACCTTCCCCTGGAATTTCCTTGCCACATATTGCAATATTGTGCAACATGTTCGCACAGACCCTAGTGTATCCAGCGAAACACTCGAGATGAGTATGGGGCATTCAAGAATGTTTGGTTGTAGTAGCTCTTTTATTACTCAGACCATTGAATGAGATTCAGATCAGAACTCAGGAAGTGTCTAACTGAGAAATGACAACTACTGACGCCATGGTTGGCCGACTTGAATAATCTTAAATTTCAAGGCCCTTATAACAACAAATTTAATTCCAAATTGGAAAATTAAACACAGCCCAACTAAACCATCCTGCTTGTCTTCTTAACTAATCTGGCAAAGGATATGACGAAATAGAGAAATCATTAGTAGGAAAATGTGGTTCAACTACAACCCCACATAAGTACAGCTTGAGTGAATATACATCACATTCGAAATATTGTCTAGTTGGTTCAAGAGAAAAGTCTTATTTTGAAATTCCAATTTATGTATATGGTGATTCCAGTAACAAATGAGAGTCTGTAGTGTGACGTCCTAAGTGCGAGATTGATCACGCACCAGAGTGCTGCAACGTTTGTATTTAAGACATTTGTGTCGGTTCGTATCAGTTTGTGGCTCATGCACCAGTGGTGGAACCGGCCTACATATTAGAAGGGGCCAAATACACAACAAGTCAAATGTGATGTATATTCACTTCCGATGTGAAAAGGACAAGTTCAGTTTTTATTGGACTTTGGGAGTCAGTTCGCTAGTGGGGAAACTGCCCCCATTGGCTCTGCTATTGATGAACATAATGGGGAAGCTAGAATACGTTGAGTTTAAGGTACTTTCCTTCCTAATTTGGAAAACTCTCAGACACAGAAAGGAAAGAGTGATCATGTACTGGGTTGAATCTGAAGGCCCGTTAGTTTTGAATCAACTGGCAAGTATAGTTCACGCCTGAAATCTTCTTGGATTAGACCCAATCCAACGAACCCTCATTTTGGGCATACCTAAATCTTTCTAGGCATACAAAACAATAGTCTCATTTTGGGTGACCTTATAAGGGGTATCCTATGGGTAGTTCAATTTCCTATATACCTTTAATACAAAAATCTAAAATCAGTTTTCTAAAAAATCAAAATCAGTTTCCCTTAACATCTCTTCTTCTTCCTCCTCCTCCAGCCGAACTCTTCCTCTCCTGCGAAAATTCATCATCGTGATTAATTGTCGATTCGTAAAAGTTCAATCGTCGGTTAAACTCAACCACATAATGACTCGTACAAAGAAAAGCAGGGACTAGGCAAACCAAATCGTCTTCTAATCCATCAATTGAAGAAGAAGAACCAATTGAAGATGAAGGTGTAGAAACTGAAAATCAACCACCAATTGAACCATAAATTGAACCAACTGCATCTCCAACTCCGGAAATGATGATAAAAAGTAAGTTTTACAAACCCAATCTCCTATTTGTTGTTTTTCATCGATTAAATGACGGTTACAGTGTTGTGTTCGGCTCAAAATTGAGTTGTGTTTTTAGCCGAACTGTTCTTCACAAAAGCTTCCTGTAAATGTATATGAACAGTTCGGCATGAAATTTCATGAAATTTCAAGCCGAACCTAGTCACAGATAGAGATACATAGGGGTTCGGCGTATTCGATAATCATAATATGTGCCGAACCTAGCACATTTACGAGGTTCGGCTATTACGATATTCTCAATATGTGTCGAACCAATAACAATATTTTAACCCAAAAAATAACAAATTGATGTTCAGCTCATACGATTTTCGAAATATAAGCCGAACCGGTAATTTTTTTTTTCCGGGCTATTCAAGATGTTGTTCGGCGTACTATGAAACTTTCATATAAGCCGAACTAGTGTCTAGCAAAAGTTGGAATTGAAAATTATAGGTTCGGCGCATGCAGTAAACAGATTTAGTGAGCCGAACCGTTCATCAATTGGTAGATTCGGCTCATAAATGTGAGCCGAACCTCAACTTGTTTCGCCGAACCATGATCCAAAAAATCATCTAAACAACCTTTATAATTCTGAAAATTATCTTAATCACTAAACAAAATATTTAATCACTAATTAATATTACTAACGCTAATACGTAAAGGGCAGATTTGCTATTAATTTTTTTGGGTTAAGGGGTCATCTGATTTTGCTATTTCACAACCTTTTTTGTCTTTATGCAGTATGCCTAGTAAGATTTCAGTATGCCCAAAATCAGGGTTTAATCCAACCACAATTGTAAAGTTGGTTTGTAAAAGTTGTACTCCATCGGCCTAGTGACCTAGGGGTGAGCAGCAGATGAATGGACGGTGGATTCGGATTGATGCCACCTGTGCCCAGCAGTTTAAGTGACGGATTTGGGATTTCCGTCCGCGTTCAGTCCATCATCTGTCGGATTTGACATCCCTGGATGGGTGGACTGAATAGAATGGAAAATGGGTACGTAGCTCAGCTGGTTATCCCCGTTTGTCAAAGGTTTGATGCATTCTAGAAGGTTACAGGTTCGAATTTCCGATGGCGTAATATTACCGAATTTGACATAGAAGATAGAGTTAGTTTGTCCCCCTTGCGACATAATCAGCCCCCTATCCGCTTCGGCTCCATTGGATGGTTCCTCATGAGGCATGTTAGTAGGCTTGCACGACAACCTGTTCAACTATAGTAGTATGTTGTTGGAGCTTAACTTGTTAGGCTTCGAACTAGTTTATTGTAATAATACTCTTAATTTGTAATCATATATTAGTTTTTATTTTAATAAACATACCTAATTTTTGAAATTGATCATGTTGAATTTGTGAGATTCCACAGTACTTTAAGCATGTCGCACCAGTCGTCTTTTTCTTCGTGCTTGTTAACGAGACAAAGAACATTAGGTTTTCCTTTCTTTTTTTGATTGTCTTTCGACCACATCATGTTCAAAATTACCTTAACCATAACTAATTGAAGATCTAGGATTTCAATCAAATAATTTATCTTCAACCAGCTAATTTGGTCGTATATAATAATGTAGACAACTCAACCACAGTACAGTTGCTGAAGAAAATTCAAGAAACTGAAGTTAGATACAGGCATTTGGAAAACAAAAGTTCTTGGTGTGTAGAAATTGATTATCGACAATTTGAGAATAAATGGCTAGGTTGAATTATGAAATAATAATTTAATGATATCTAAAGCAATATCACAAAAAGTGCCGGTGTCACTATAATCTAGTGGTAAAGTCATTGGTTGATAATACCAGTCACCCGAATTCGAAACTCGCCGACCCCAAATTTTTTATGGATCAAATATATATCATAAAAAGTGTTAATGATATTGATCAAAGTTATAACTATCTCATACTTAGGGAAATATTTGATTGATTTAACATCCATGGGTGGTCAGAGGGTGACGAGTAGATTTTTAAAGATGTTACCCGCGTCCCGTCAACCAAAATGGCGGATTTAAAAAGTCTATCCCTGTCCAATCCGCTAATAGGCAGATTGGCTGCACACCTACCAAATGGGGGATTGAATCTAAGGATCTTGTAACCCTTACCTCTGAACTTAATAATTCGTATGAAATACAAAAGAATTTTTGGAAATGCAAAAATAGAGAACATAATCTAGCCAAAGGGGTATAAGTACTAGATATTTATACTATAAGCCTAGACAAAGATATATAAGAAATAGGAACCACCCAAAACGAAGATAGTGAATGGATTAACAGTAGACTGGAAATTGCCTCTTGTATCATTAGTCATATTCTTAAAATTGCTATATATGTTACTCCAACTATTTATGAGGAAATGATTGATTTAATCCTATCTTGCATAAATGATATCGATAATAACATTTTTTGTGCTACTCCTTCTATGATTGAAATCAAGAGAATTGTGTTCTTTATGGAACCTGATAAAAGTTCTCGTCTGGATGGTTACCCACCAAAATTTTTATAACAAAACTAGGAAATCATTGGACTATACTTAACTCTTATGGTTTAAATTTTTTTCTGCATTGACCACTTATCAAAGGAGATGAATGCATTCTTCACCTCTCTGGTTCTTAAAACTCTAAACCAAACAACTCCGTCTGAATTTAAATTTACAGCTCTCCCTAACACCTCCTATAATGTGATATCTAAACTAATGGCAGGAAGGATGGAAGTTTTGCTTGACAAAGTTATATCCCCTTGTCCATCTTCCTTCATCCCTAGAAGGAAAATCTCTGATAACATAACAATATCTCATGAACTAATCGATAAAATGAGGAATAAAAAAGGTAAAAATTGACTAATGATGAGTCATAAGTCTTAAAATAGATATGTTAAAGGAATTCGACAGGGTAGAATGGACTTTTTAATTAAATTTGGGTAATTTACAAAAATATGCATGTTTTTTGTGGTTTACAAAACTAAGCCAGTGTTTTTATAGGCCAGTTTTGACCAAAAACGGTGGATGGAAAGTTAGCCTAGTTAAGTGGACCTAAAAAGACCTAATAGTCCTTTGAATCGTTGATTTAATTCTATATCAGTTGATTTAACTCACGTAAATCAGCATGGACTCTGTACACGTGGGCTCAGGTATTCCATGTGGAATTCGTACACGTCACCAATTTCAGATCCACATAAGAAACAACAACACAACTCAACCTTCACTGAACCTTTAATCATAACCATGAGAACTATCAGAGACTTCGTATACTCTTTGAAAAAGAGGGAGTCTAACAACACCACCCAATATTTCTCTTGGAAATCTGTATGGACAACCTCGAGTATAATTTTAAGAGAATCAACAAGACTCAATCAATTAAAAGTATATCAAAGAGTTTATATCTCTCTTGTTGATTTGATTTACTCAAGAAAGAACTGCGAGTTCTAATCAAATACAAGGAATAACTTGGATGGTACCAAAGACCAATATCCAAGGATCAATCAATCACAATCAACAACCAAAGGTTGGATTACTCTAATTGATGATCTAACGCACAACCTGTATTATTTCAATTATAAAGATAAACAATATAATGCAGAAATAGAAATAACACAGACACCAGAATTTTGTTAACGAGGAAACCGGAAATGCAGAAAACCCCCGGGACTTAGTCCAGATTGAACACACACTGTATTAATTGATCGGTTGTCAATCGAAAAATATAATTTCACTTCCTTACTCAACTACAATAATGTAGAAAGTGGTAGGAAAGAGTTCGTATCCACAGGGAGGCCTTTGTTGTTAGGCAATTTTCGGTTTCTAAGATAACCAAGGGAGGTTTTTGTTTTAGCAAATCAAATAAAATAAAGTAAAGCAAAGTAAACAGTTGGAATAATCAATAAGGAGAAGATATTGGTCATGGGATAGTATCATTCACAAGCATGTATTTTTCATCATTGAATAGAATTGATAATTTAATCTCTTATTTATTATAAGTCCTAGAATACCTTGATCGCAAGAGTATCCCGCTAATTCCCTATTTTCATCACAACCACATTAAAAGATGAATATGTGAATTCTTCCTAGAAAGCAACCCAAAGTGTAAAAGCACAATTAAGTTTAACTCCCTAAAATCTTTAAGATTTATGGAATAAGACTAATCAAAGCAAACAAACGTGTAAGAGCACTAATTTGTTTTAACCAAGGTTATGATTCATATGTGACTAGTAGGATCTATCACTACAAGCACTAACCACAATTATGCTACTTAAAATCAGGGACAAACAACTTTTACGTATTGGAAACCCTAATATAGCTTTAGAGATGAAAGCAAATCGGATTGATTCCGGACTCAACCAATCAAACAATCAAATCCTAAAACACTATAAACCATGAATCATAAACAATAAAGTTGAGACAAAACTAATCCATAGAATCAAATAACATGCATTGAGAAATCAACTTTTATCCCATAACCAACAAGTGTATTTAGTTAGTCATAATAATGGAGTTCATCATCATCATGATCAATAAAATAATAAAGAAGATGAAAGCAAAGCAAACCCTAGAAGTAGTTTTCTCCAAAGCTCCAAAAAGAATAATAAAATGTGATAATCCCAAAAGTTGTAGAAGTCTTCCTTTTATATCCCTTTGCTTTCCAAAATTAGGTCTAGTCTTCAAAGTCCATTAGATGAAAATCCGCATGTCCAAAAAGTGATAAAAAAAACCATGTAAAAAATCTGCCAAATTAGTCGTCGAAAAGTGGATGGAAGTTGGCCTGAGGGTCACCGGAAATCGGTCGGAAAAATGTTCAGGTGACCGGCAAAGTCCGCCCGGTCACCGGTCAACTTGGTCAAGGAGTTAATCAACACGGCCAACGACCGATTCAAATCAGCTGACCCCTCAGTCAGTTTCGAGTCAGCTAGTTAAGTAGCTAACTGGGCTGACTTGTCTGAGTTAGTGTTGGCCAAGGCCATCGCATAGGCCTTAACCTTGTGTTGCACCATCTTGGCCGGCCATAGCTTCTACCAACACCACTGCAACTCCACAAATCCCAGCATCTTGTAATCTTGCGGCTCAAAGCACAGCAACAAGTTAAGACCAAACCCATCCACGACTTCTTTGAAAACAACCATTCTTTCCATAATTCACAAGACTCATGTTCATATCCACCTTCAACAACACCAACTTCTCTTCCCTGCTATCTTCACTGAATTTCACTCTTCTCAGCTCAAGCCACCAGTTGCAACATCATGGCTTGAAACTCAGCAGAACCACAAAAACTGATACTCCTTTCTTCCTGCCATCTCAGTTGCAACCACCAGCTCAGCCTTTCCTCCTTGAACTGCACTGCTGCAGCCAGCACATTCTCCTTTCTTGCTGGTTAACAACCATTCCATCCAACAACTACTTGCTTGCAGTCCCAATCTTTCACATCCATACAAACCACTGTTTCACCCTTGAAAGCACACTCACAAAGTACCAATTGCAGACCAATCCCCATTTAATCACCATCATTATAGCTTCACCATCTGAGACAACAGCACCAGCTCCTCCTCTTCCTAAACCTTCAAGCATATGGTACCCATGGAGACAACATTAATCTTCACCAGAACTGTACCTGCAACAGCTGCAGCTGCATCTCACTTAATCCATCACCTGTGTATTCTCAATTACCACCATCTCCAGTCTCATTCTATTACTGCATGCATCTTCCATTTCAGCTTCTACTCTCACTATCAGCAACATCAATATGTAGCATACCCATCCATCTAATTCCTCCAGTCTATCTACAATTTCTGCAACATTAACTCAGACCAAACCAAACCCTGATTCATTCTTATCTCACAAATTCATCAGCTGTAGATCTTTCTTCATCTGCTATTGTAGTGACAACACAATCGACTCGGCACCGAGCTGCATCAGCTACACTTCATACCTCCCCTGCATCTGGTGGCTTCATCATTCCACATTTTTTACAACAACAACGTCATTGTGACCATGGCAGTAACACCCATCTCTCGCTGTTGCATCCTCTTCCTGTAACTTGAATCCAACACATACCCATGACCATCAGCACTTTCAGCTCAGGCCTAATTTCAGGAACCCTAAATTCAATTTCAACAGCAATCCACCATTACATGTTCTCTGTAAAAGACTCAAACTCAAATTCTAACCAAAACCAAGATTCTAGTTCTTCATTTGGGATTCAAATCACTCACAAAACTCGATTTTAAGTGAACCCCTGTTGATTCATTCTCTGCAGTGTTTCTCTCAGATTAAATCTCTGAATTTCCCTCTGTGTCATTGATGAACATCACTTTCCACTCTCTGAGATCGACAACAATTAATCATTTTCTTCTTGATCTTGTAATAACAGCAGCAACAACGAGATTACTCTTAATTTCAGGTGATAGAACAGCGGTAGCTACTGCTTCTTTCTCTTCTCAGTTTTAGGAACAAATGATTGACTGAGAGAAAGAGAACTCTCGATTTAGGGTTGATGGGGATTGATCTAATGATACCCGGTTGCCTCTGATAAGGTATAACCATATTCATCCATTTCCTTGACCTACCAGTAGCAGCGGATTCATCTCAGTTCTTCTCACAATAAACCTTCTTCCTCTCTGAAATTGCTCAGAATCACCACCACAATCTTCTCGTGTAATATATAGATTTAATTCGAACCAGTATTCACCACCGCTTCCATCATCTCCGATCAAAACTTCATGGATCTCTCAATTACTCTCGACTGCGCCTCTATTTCGTCAAGTCTCTCAGTTTCAGAAAGACACAATAATGAGGAGAATTCTCTAGGTTTTAGGGCTGTAATGAATAAAATTGATATTGGCACCCTTCACTCCTTGATAAGGGCCACAAAGTGATATTTGTCTTGTCAGTTTTAGAGGACTGACTGCCCACTCTGTTTTCTTGCTTAATTGTCAGTTGCACGGAATTGACGGATATTCTTCACCTCTTTTGCTGCATCACTTTATCTGTCTCCAAGTATCACTCGTCGTGAATTGACCTTTTTGCCTTTTACGTTCCAAATGTACGATTTCTTTCTCTTTTGCTCAAAAGGACACCATTGCACCTAATAACTCAAAACTAAACATAAAAGATGCAATTCACAAAGATAATAGCAAAGAAAGCATAAATATTAAATATAAAATTAGGTGTTTTACAACACCTATCATTAAGCCGCTACAGACACTAGCCTACTCCAATCCAACTTCGGACTAGACTGTAGTTGAACCCCAATCAATCTCCCACTGATCCAAGGTACAGTTATGCTCCTATGCCTCTGATCCCAGCAGCATACTGCGCACTTGATTCCCTTAGCTGATCTCACCCACAACTAAGCGTTGCTACGATCAAAAATCGCAGTCTTTGAAAATAAACAAATCTGTCTCCCACAGACAAGTCTATCAAAGGATCAATCTATCTCCCACAGATAAACCCTAAAGGTTTTGTTCCGTCTTTTGATAATAATCAAGGTGAACAGGAACCAATCGATAATCCGGTCTTATATTCCCGAAGAACAGCCTAGAGTTATCAATCACCTCACAACAATCTTAATCGTATGGTAGCGAAACAAGATGTTGTTGAATCACAAATAATGAGATGAAGATGTTTATGATTACTTTTTATATCTTTCCTATCGGAGATATCAATCTCAAGCCAATCAATCTGATTGTACTCGTACGATACAAGATGCAAGATCATATAACACAACTACGATAAAAGTAGTATCGGTCTGGCTTCACAATCCCAATGAAGTCTTTAAGTAGTTAACCTAGTTTTAGAAGAAGAAAACCAAAGGTTGAAGGAGAATCGACTCTAGCACGCAAACTAGTATCACACGTAAGGTGTGGGGATTAGTTTTGCACAATACTAGATGTCTCCTTTATATAGTCTTTCAAATCAGGGTTTGCAATCAATGTTAGCTTAGTAACAAATCATTTAATATTCACCGTTAGATGAAAATATTATTTATATTCAAGCTAATTTCTCAACCGTTAAATCGAAAATTTAGCTTGTTACACACACTTGACAATGCACGCTTCTAGGTTTGTTAACCGTACCCAAACGTATGCACTTGTTGATCCAACAATAGTTAACCAAAAGGTTAGCCATATGAGAATTTCATATCAACCATGTTCTTCTTCACCATAACTAGTTCAAATGACTTCAAATGAACTAGTTAGAGAGTTGTTCAATTGCAAAGAAATCTCATGTACTACACAAGGCACAATTGAAGCAAAGATGATTTGATTCAATTGAATCGGTTAATGAACTTTTATAGCCAAGGTTTCCAAACTGCATTCCTTAGTCTTTTTAAGTTTAAGTTCGGAAATCATCTTCAAATATATAACCTTCTCAAGTTCGCAGACTAGGTTCGCGGACTTAAGTTACCGTACAGATTTTACAAACTCCAGCAGAAATTCTCGGGTTTGAGAACTTCGCCGGTTTTCGGACTGGGTTCGCGGACTTAGCTTCACGCAAGTAGTTTGTCAACTCCAGCAGAAATTCTCGGGTTTGAGAACTTTGGTAGTTCGCGGACTGCGCTCCTGCCATTCTTCTAGTTCTCTTGATCAACAAAGTTCGCAAACTTTGGTTCAAGGAATATGACTTATACATAAATGTGTTTCCACAACAATGCTTATGTCCACCATTGGTTATGTAATCTAAACTCTCATTTTAATCATTGAAAATTCTTAGAGGAGGTTATATATTTGTTACACCATTTCTCGTCAAATCAATTTTCAAAGTGATCGAAACATATCATGACTTTCGTCGCTAGGTAAAGATAAACTTGATTGAAGCGAAAAGCTTACCAACACATATTTCGAGATGTAGATAGGCGAGGTATACTCGGCTCGAAATACCAAATGTGTATAATCCAAGTATATATATATAGCATACGACTTCTTGTCTCAAAGAGTAGGACATAGAGTAGATAGACTTTTGAGTGACAGACAAGTTCAAGTCTTCACATATCTTTTTATCGAGATTTCCACTGGTTCCTTGAGTAGTTCTTCTTCTTGTATGATGAATTTCCATGAAGTCCTTGAGCTCAACTACACTTTCTATCCTAGTCCGAGACTTAGCTATAATAAACTAGATATCAAGACTTATAGTTTTGATCACTAACATTGAAAAACATGCTTGAGATAGCAACGCATGCGAGTTCGACTGAGCAATGCTCTAACAATCTCCCCCTTTGTCAATTTTAGTGACAAAACTATCAATACATATGGAATACAAAAAAGATAAAGAAACTTTAGTAGCTCCTATTACACATGTCTAATCTTCAACATTCCTTGAAATATTCGTCACTTCCAAGTACTCCTATGATCCCAAAGGTTGTAAGTTTAGCATCATCGTTGTTGAAGATCCGTAGCTATAACAATGAAAAAGCATCGGTCTCGATCATTGTTATACAGTGTCATAGTATTATTACACAGTGTCAAAGTCCAATTGTATCACAACTTCAACAATAATACTATGGTGATATGTATCACTCCCCCTTAGTCAATACTCCATCTCACTTGGAAACCACTCCCCCTTACACAATGATCCGAAAACCATATGTATTTGTAGTGTGAACTACATATTAATTCTCCCCCTTTTTGTCAATAAAATTGGCAAAGATACAATAACGGGATCATAATGAAATTTCCTAAAGAGACATTTCATGACTAAAAGAAAAAATACATACCAACTAATTTAGATGTAATCATAAAGCCGAAGCTAAATGAATTCATCAAGGAGTTTAAAGATACAAGATAACCCCTCTAAAATTCCACAACCGCACACTCCTCAAGATATGACCATTAAGCACAAGTTCAAAAGAACTCTCCCCCATTTGGTGTCATTTCCGAAAGAACAACAACGATCGACCTTAATTTCAAAAGAAAAGAAAGATTTTTATTGGACACAAAAAACCATGAGAATGATTTTCTATATCCAAAATCTCAATCAAATTAATCAAAAGTAATCCCATGATTAATTTAATCGGAATACGCAACCAAATTAAACACAAAAAGTGATCAATTCAATTGATTGTGCTCAACAGAAGATAACTGACGGAGCTAAGGCTAAGTTAACCATAAGAAAATGATTAGCTTAAACGTTCATATACTCAACACAATAAAACCTTATGGAGTCACGAAAATACTCAACTAGATTAATTACAATAGAACCCATAATTAATCTAATTGGAATACACAACCAAACTAATTACAAAAGTAATCAATTTAATTGTCATTTGTTTTGCTCGACATAAGAATGCTTACGGAGCAATAACTAAATAACCAAACAAGATGATTAATTTAGTTCAATATTCTCGACATAACATATCTCACGGAACAACAACTAAGCTAAGAAAATCAACTTGGTTTTATAATGCTCAACATAAGATACATTACGGAGCCTCACAGTAGTATGGATCAGGGATGATCAATACTGCGAAATACACAAGGATTCATTCTATCTTCAATCACTATTTGCATAACGACAATAATATACATAATCCTTGAAAACAAAATATTTTAACCTATCTTCCATCAAATAATTGACAATATAAGCTTAACTTTTCTATTTTCCAAAATTTCATTCATTCATTTACCAGTACGTGAATACCCAACACGAACGACGTTACTTTTGACAAAGTATGGGACAAACATAGTTCACAGACGTAAACACCAATCCCATAACAAATTGCAATATATCAAATCATAAAGATTAATACTGCAAAAACATCATCCTCCAAATATTTTTAGAATTTAATACCAATAAGACTAAAAAAAGAAGATGAAACATAATAGCTATATGTAGTCACAATCATTGCTATTCAAGGCACTAGTTATTCTTCCAACTAAACCAAAAAGAAGACATACTAGGAAACATAAATAAAACAAGCTAAAGAAAAACAGACTCCGGTGCTATCCCGAACACGAACTAAGATCATATGGACGGTTCAGAATCCTCAAGAGACAAAGGGTCTTTGAGATTGTGATCAACAACATTTATTGCAACATCGGAGTGGTGATTCTCTTTGCGAAGATTATTGATGTAAGACTTTATGAGACCAAGGTCAACAATAACCTTTTCCAACTCATTTTTCAATGCATCAAGATTTTTCAGAGTCACAATGATCTCTTGTTTTGCTTCCCCAAAGTACTTAAGAAAGTCATGAACAACTTCAGCAGAAATCATATCATCCTTTTCAGCATCCTCATGAACATAGGAAAAATAACATGAAGCATTAGGATGATCTTCATCTACAAGGGTTCTTTTCTTATTGGACTCAACAACACCTTTGTCAAGGAATCCTCTTGCAAAACCACCATAGCAAGATGAAGAAGAAGACATTCTTGACAACCCAGAAACCAATCTAGAATATGCGTACGCGACTTTTACAACTCAATAGGTAAGTATAAAAGGGTTTCTTAGGGAAGGTATTTTGCGGTTTTCTTAAACAGTTGACTCATCCCAAAACACGGGTATCCGTTCGAGTACAACATGACCCCACCAAAAAAAAAATCCCAAAAGGGACCTTTTTTGCAAAAAAAGACTCGAAAAATTCCATACTCAGGAAAGCAATTTTGAGCATAGTTGTAGCAAGAAACAAGACTCAAATGGAACTTCCTAAAGAAAAGAGAAGCAAATTTAGACACAACAATACCTTAAGCATATCAAATAGTTTATCTATGGACGATAAGAAGATAACTCAACTCAATAGATGCAGATGCCAAAAGTATACCTGATTATTAACACATCTTACTCAACAGGGTTTTTGTGAGTAAGCTCTTCAAACCTTGTGATTAATTAGCAAAAGTATGAGCTACACGCTCATCAAGAGATTTGTGTTTAAGGTCAAGTCTATTTTTCCTCCTGAATCTAGAGAGGGACTCCTTTTTATGTGAGAAATTATCATAAAACTTACTGTCATCAAAATACGAGAAATAATTTGAGTTTTTACCAGAAGAATTTTGGTTTGAGGAGGAAGACAACCTGTTGACGAATTCTTTATACCCTTCAATTATCTTTTTCAGATTATCTCTCATTTCATCAGTTTTTCTTCTTTCTTCTGAACTTCTTTTCACGACAGGAGCAACGTTACTTCCAGAGACCACGACACGATCTTCCTTTAGACGATGTTTATTAAGATGTCTGTTTTGTTCTCGAGTGTTCGAGGAACTCATTGAACTGACTTTCGTGGTAACATACACAGGGTAGGTACAAAAACAAATTGGTTTAGTCATACAAATATCAGTTACACCTTTAAGAATTATATCTAAGGTGTGTTGAAGTTGAACCAAGGAGTTTTTATTCAACCTAGAGGTTCCCTTTCGTTTAACAGAACTCTCTGTCTCACATATAAGACATACTTTCTGATCATCAGAATGATTAGATAGTACAGTCTTAATATCATCGTTAGAAGATTTCTTCCCTTCATTTGATGTGCAACATCCTTGAGTGTTGGTGACTTCAGGCACATCCGTTTTACTAGAAGGGGATTCCGTTTTTACTTCTGAGCATGAACCATCTTTAGTTGTGTCAGAAGTACTTGGCATATTAGATTACTTTGAGCATCCTTGAATAAAGAGCTTACTCAAGCGATGGTCAATTTTCAAGGCATCTCATCTGAGACTAGCTTCAAGAGACGTACACGAAGAATGAACTTCAGAATTACCTTTGGGTTTGCAATCTCTTATTACACCAAGTAGAACATTGACATGGTGCTTCAACCGATTGAATCTATCATCTCGGATTCTAACAAGATTTAGAATCAATTCACTCTCTTCAGCTGAATCTCGTTCATTAATGGAGAGTCTCACATCTGAAGGGTAATCGAAAGTACACATGTAAGTGTTACTCTGTCTCATCAGTACAGAAGGTTTATCTATATTTGATATTGTAGAAATTTTCTCTTTAATAGAGTTAGAAGAGATAGAACTTTTATTTCTGGTAAAGCGTTTATCAGAGATATTACTCTTGTCCATAGAGTCAGATCGCTACAAACACAAACTTGTAAGGTCTTGAACGTGTTTTCCTTCTCTGATACCAATTGAAAAAGCGGGGGTCCAACAAAACCACCCAATATTTCGCTTAGCAATCTGTATGGACAAACTCGAATATACTTTTAATAGAATCAACAAGACTCAATCAATTAAAAGTATATCAACGAGTTTATATCTATCTTCTTGATTTGATTTACTCAAGAAAGAACTGCGAGTTCTAATAAAATACAATGAATAACTTGGATGGTACCAATGACCAATATCCAAGGATCAATCAATGACAATCAACAACCAAAGGTTGGATTACTCTAATTGATGATCTAACGCACAACCTGTATTATTTCAATTATAAAGATAAACAATATAATGCGGAAATAGTAATAACACAGACACCAGAATTTTGTTAAAGAGGAAACCGCAAATGCAGAAAAACCCAGAGACCTAGTCCATATTGAACACACACTATTAAGCCGCTACAGACACTACCCTACTCCAAGATAACTTCGGACTGGATTGTAGTTGAACCCCAATCAATCTCCAATTGATCCAAGGTACATTTATGATCCTACGCCTCTGATCCCAGCAACATACTGCGCACTTGATTCCCTTAGTTGATCTCACCCATAACTAAAAGTTGCTACGATCCAAAATAGCAGGCTTTGACAATAAAAAAATCTGTCTCCCACAGACAAGTCTATCAAAGGATCAATTTGTCTCCCACAGATAAACCCTAAATATTTTGTTCCGTCTTTTGATAATAATCAAGGTGAACAGGAGCCAGTCGATAATCTGGGCTTATGTTCCTGAAGAACATCCTAGAGTTATCAATCACCTCACAACAATCTTAATCGTATGGTAGCGAAACAAGATGTTGCGGAATCACAAACAATGAGATGAAGATGTTTGTGATTACTTTTTATATCTTGCCTATCGGAGATATCAATCTCAAGCCAATCAATCTGATTGTACTCGTACGATACAAGATGCAAGATCAGATAACACAACTACGATAAAAGTAGTATCGGTTTGGATTCACAATCCCAATGAAGTCTTTAAGTCGTTAACCTGGTTTTAGAAGAAGAAAACCAAATGTTAAAGGAGAATCGACTCTAGCACGCAAACTAGTATCACATGTAAGGTGTGGGGATTAGTTTTGCACAATACTAGATGTATCCTTTATATAGTATTTCAAATCAGGGTTTGCAATCAATGTTAGCTTAATAACAAAGCATTCAATCACTAGTGGAAAATAGAAGTTCCGCGACCGTCAGGACAGGTCATATATACGAGTTAAACGACCTAAACTAACGGTCTCTGATGGAGTCGCTGATAAAGCGTCTTTTTTTTGTACGACCCTTAGCAGTGGGTTTCAGAATGACGACTGATTTTAAGCGTAATGAGGTACATACCCCCAACCGAGGGTCCTAGATTTAAATTATAATATAAAAAAAAATCAGATTTGGTGAAATGCCTGAATGGCTGAATCTGAAATAATCTGACTCCATCAAAGTCAAGTCAAACTGAACTCAAATTAAAGTCAAGTCAAATAGAACTCAAATAAATTCAAGTCAACATCAAGTCAAATTAAACTCAAAATTTGACTCAAAATTATCTCATCAAATTCAATTTACAATCTGGACCAAAATTATTCAAGTTCAAAGTATGAAAACTTACACTAAGTTCATTATTGAACATCAAATTCTTTTACATAGCTTCACCTTACAAAATAGAGGGACCAGTTCATATATCCCCAAAAAAATAAGCAAGCACACCACCAACACCTTCAGTATCCTAAGCAATTAGCCAATTTTCCAACATTTTTGGTACTTCCAACTCTATCGTAACTACTGAGTGAAGAAATTTGAAGAAAATAAAAGCATAAACCTGCAATTTTGGCATAAAATTCTTTGATCAAATTGTTGAATCTTGCATCACCGGGAGACAAGTAAACACCTCTTTCTAATGATGCTTTAGTTGTTTGGTACTCCTTTAGCTTAAAAATACAGTGTTGTAAACAGAAATAGAATGTCACAATGACATCAAAAGCTAAGCGTAATATTATCAAGAAAGGTTGCATCAAAATACATTTTCCATAATGAAGCTCAGAATTTAAGTATGAACACTAAAGTAACCATTGCAAGACAAACACACAATGAAACTCATGTAATTAATTATCAATCGGAAGAATGCCAACACTTGGGTACCTAAGGACTAAAGATTCGCATTCTAACAGAATTATGAAATTGTAAAACTTTAATATAATAAAATATGCTTCATAGAATACACCAAACTTGTGTCATTTAGAGCACCAGGTGGGTTGAATAAGGCTACACTGACTAACAAGATGATTAAGTATAAGTAAGTACAAATAAGGATCTAGCTAGGTAAAGATGAAGAGGCTCTTTTAGACACAGAACTTACCGTTTATCATTGAGCTTTATGATGCTTATATAGTATGTTGTCACTTATCACTCCATAGTGTCCGAGTATCTTCTCCTATTATGATTTTCCTGCGATAGAAACTACCTAGTATTAGTAACATAACAAAATACACACAAGACGCGAAACTTGCAAAACTTTAAACGCTACCGGACAACGACAATCTATTTACCTCTACCAATAGTCGTTATTGCAGGTACAGGCAGTATCCATGGTACTTGTACAAATGCATGAACTTCCAACCATCTGGTACACAGTAACCTCAATGCGGCGGCTACAATTCATTGTATACCTCTGAAGATGAAATGGGTTTGGTTTTGTAAGCCTTGGAAGCAGTTGTTCATTGTGATGGCTTTCTGAGTTTAATGAAAGTTGTAAGAGAACATTTTAGATAATGATTATCCAATTATAGATAGATAATTTCACATAAGAAGAAGAGAAAAGTGATTATGTTGTCTGTACCTTTTCAAACAACTCAAAAACTGTTCTTGTAGGAGGAATCCATTCATTAGTTGCAAACTGGAACTCCCGAGGCTTCATCACATGACGTTTTGAGTAACATTAAATACTTAAACTCGTTAATACTAAAAGTAAATGTTATCTCAACCTCACATGGTGGCGTCAAAAACTAAGAAATCTATAAACTGACCTTTTTATTCAGTGGCCTAGCCTTGAATTTTGGAATCTTTTCTAACTACTCAGGCTCGGTTGTGTTTTTCACTTTGTAACAAAAAGGGAGAAAAACGCTGCTCACCTTCACAATTCAGTTCTTGTTAACCAGCAGATTCGATGACTTCAAATCACAATGAACAATTGACGGGTTACAATGACGAAGATAATTCATACCTCATGCATATCAAAGAGATAAACCATGCCAATAAATTTCATAACCAACTTTCTACGAATAGAATTCATATGAAAAATTATAGAAGTTGTGGAGAAGAAGAGTACTTACGGTATCTTGACCCATGTTAACACGCTCAAATAACCCCAAACCAACCAATCCAACTAAAGGTGCCATACCGAGAAGGTTGAAAAATCTGTGATTCAATCACGAAGAACTAAGTAAATAAGATGCAATTAGAACATATGCCAGCACAATCTTGAGAAACAAATTGAATGTGTACCGTGAAAAAATCCCCCATACTTGACTATATCCTAGTATGATATGTAAACTTACAGCTACAATCAGGATTCCTTGATTTTCCATCATACTGTGTAAAAATCTCTGCAAGTAGAAATACATGTGCATAAATCTAGCTGAATCATCAAAGTTAAGAAGCATAAATGGAAAGAGGTAGAGAGATAATCAAAGTTTGTCTGCGGAACTTACTTCATGAGGTTCAATGATTCGTTGTAGACATAAGTCTCTGATAATATAAAGGATAGGTACAATATAGGTAGAAAAACCACCAATGACTTCCGGTAACCTGGTTCCAAACAAAACTTGCAGAAATGTGTTTATGCCAGATAAACGTAGTAGTGTTTGTATCACTCGTATCTTGACACACTGAATGGAGCCTACGAAGATAAAAATATTTCATTAAAACCAAAATCCAAATAAACATCAAAAATGAATATATTAATACACAAGAAAGAGACTATTGATTCTTACGAAGATACCACCAAGCTTTTCAAGCATCCAATGCTTAAGCGCATTGAGCCTATTCAAATGCTTCGTTAACACTCTTGCCTGTTACCACTCAAAAATTAGTACACATACACATAGATGAATGTCAAACTCAGCTAATCCCAAGATACAGTCCTGTAATTTGATAAATATCCTATCCCTGGAAAGGAAACTCAAACAACAATATGAGAAAATCTCATAAGACATTGTCGATAGTTTAAACAATCAAAACTCATCAAAACAGTAATTCCATCAGACGAGGTAAGCCTTGTGAAGAAATATCAATCACCATTCATGACAACCATCACCATCACTATCTGAAGAAAAAAAAAAGCTATGAAAACAACAAGTAGTGCTACTTCAAGCCAACTAATAATAAAAATCTGGATCGAAGCAAGAAAGAGCATTCGATTACAGCATATTGAAGATAGTAAAGCAACATACAGACATTATTTGTTGCTGTAGTTGTAAATTGACATTTAAAACAAGATAAGTTCAAAGTATACATGTGCTCTGTTATAAGCATACATGAGACTCCCAAAAGAATAGATATGGAAACTCCTGAACTACCCTGTAGAAATATATTACAATGTCAAATCAAATATGAATTAAGGATCAAAGATACCAAAGCTAACACGAGGCCACCCCCAACAGCTGCAGAACCAACTAGCACCAAGCGAATGGCTCTGCATATGTTGTTTCAAATGAGCTAGATTTTGAAAACTAGCACCAAAAGTGTTATTTGATTTTAACACCCTTACATAGGTATAATTACACCCTTATCTCATCTGGAGATACTCTTGTTCTTACCGCAAACATATAAAGAAGAAAATTTAATGGCTGCACGGAGAGAAACCCTGATGGAATCTCCTGCCAAACCAAGAGCGCATCCATTCTTCCAATAGCACCTAATGAAAAACGGGGTCACTACTCAATTAATAGTACTACATGAAAAACATATCAAACCCGTAACATTACTCAAATTACAATTTCTCAATTCACCTTCATCCACAAATGTATAACCCAAAATAATAATTTTCAACATTCCATTCACAAAACCCATATGTAACTCCCCAATTATTGAAGAATCACTTAAGAAAATTGAATAAATTACCTCATCGTTTCATTGGATTGTTTCTGAAAGCAAATAATATTCAACACCTGCAAATAAAAAAGACAGATATCAATCTGCAGATAAAAAATCTAGGGTTTCAAAACTCAAAATCAAATCTAAGCAAAGAGAGAAATAAAAACATTTATACTTGAATTTCAGATGTGGATCTTGGAAAAATCGAATTCGTTATTTCGATCTTAATTAACTTCTGCACCAGGAAGATGTTTTACTCTTTTGTTCATGATATAACTTCCATCTGCAAAACACACACATCACATTAAAAACCCTAATCACTAATTGATCAAAAATAACGTTAAAGAAAAACCCATTGAAGTAAAATCCCTATTTATATTAGAAGTTGGAAGAACATCTCCATTAACACTACCTTGATGCCCTTAAAGT
The DNA here is from genome assembly GCF_003573695.1 of Papaver somniferum. Taxonomy (NCBI): domain Eukaryota; kingdom Viridiplantae; phylum Streptophyta; class Magnoliopsida; order Ranunculales; family Papaveraceae; genus Papaver; species Papaver somniferum. The sequence goes on along the minus strand of NC_039362.1, from coordinate 189,419,425 downwards.
TTCTACAAATTGAACTTCTAATGACTTTACATCATCCTCATCAAGAAACCCCTAAATCTCAAATTGAAAAAAAAACACAGAATACAGATAAATCCCTAGATTGTAGCAAACTAACATCACAAAACGTTGAAAAAATGTACTGAGAAATCTTCTACATGACAGTTCTAAATCGATTGTAGCTGATTTAAACCCAAGAAGATTTTCCCTTACATTAATTTCTAAATCGAGAAAACTTCTTCACACTGATTCAATTGAGATGGATATCGAAATTAAAGGTTTCAGGGTTTACTAGTAATATGATTTAATCATGGTGGGATGTTTCTTCTTGGATTAATCTTTGTTCGAGAAAGTTTGGGTTTTTAGTTGTCTGCAAACGAGAGAAAAAACAAGGGAGAGAGGGATACAAAGGTGAGAGAGATGGAAAGATATGAGGTGGGGTGAAGAGATAAGGTTTTTTCTTCTTCCACGTGCCCGCTCACTTCAGAATCTCAGATTGCATCGTGGACATACATAGTGTGGGCCCAAAAATCCTGACACAAAATCACCAAATCAACATCGCAGTTTAAGCATCTCTGAATCGGAGGGCAGAATGGTAAATATATTTAGTTATTCAGAGACCGCTGTATAGGCTCTCGGATTTTTTCCATGTTTTTACCGTATCAGAGACCGCTATATTTGGTCAGCGATCCAACTACGATCAATGAGGGTCTCTGATGTGGGTTATATAATACCCATTTTTCACTAGTGAATATTCACCGTTAGATGAAAACCTGATTTAGATTCAAGCTAATATTTCTCAATCGTTAGATCGAAAACTTAGTTTGTTACACACGCTTGAAAATGCATGCTTCTAGGTTTGTTAATCGTACCTAAACGTATGCACTTGTTGGTTCAACAAATGTTAACCAAAAGGTTAGCCATATGAGAATTTCATATCAACCATGTTCTTCTTCACCATAACTAGTTCAAATGACTTCAAATGAACTAGTTAGAGAGTTGTTCAATTGCAAGGAAATATCATGTACTACACAAGACACAATTGAAGCAAAGATGATTTGATTCACTTGAATCGGTTCATGAACTTTTATATCCACGGTTTGCAAACTGCATTTCTTAGTATTTTTATGTTTAAGTTCAGAAATTATCTTCAGATATATAACCTTCTCAAGTTCGCAGACTAGGTTCGCGGACTTAAGTTACCGGACAGAGTTTACAAACTCCAGCAGAAATTTTCGGGTTTGAGAACTTCGCCGGTTCACGGACTGGGTTCGCGGACTTAGCTTCACGCAAGTAGTTTGTCAATTCCTGCAGAAATTCTCGGGTTTGAGAACTTCGGCAGTTCGCGGACTTGGCTCATGCCATTCTTCCGGTTCTCTTGATCAACAAAGTTCGCAAACTTTGGTTCAAGGAATAGGACTTATACATAAATGTGTTTCCACAACAATGCTTATGTACACCATTAGTTATGTAATCTAAACTCTCATTTTAATCATTGAAACATTCTTAGAGGACGTTATATAGTTATTGCACCATTTCTCGTCAAAGCAATTTTCAAAGTGATTGAAACATATCATGACTTTCGTCACTAGGTAAAGATAAACTTGATCGAAGCGAAAAGCTTACCAACACATATTTCGAGATATAGATAGGCGAGGTATACTCGGCTCGAAATACCAAATGTGTATAATCCAAGTCTATATATATAGCATACGACTTCTTGTCTCAAAGAGTAGGAGATATAGTAGATAGACTTTTGAGTGACAGATAAGTTCAAGTATTCACATACCTTTTGGTCGAGAAGTTCCACCGGTTCCTTGAGTGGTTATTCTTCTTGTATGATGAATTTCCATGAAGTCCTTGAGCTCAATTACACTTTCTATCCTAGTCCGAGACTCAGCTATAATAGACTAGAAATCAAGAATTATAGTTTTGATCACTAACATTGACAAACATGCTTGAGATAGAAACAAATGTGAGTTCGACCGAGCAATGCTCTAACACTCTTCACTTCAGCACTATCACCTCCCTGCATTCATTTCATACACCATACAAGCCATACCTCCCTATAAAACGGAGTACTCATCATACAACCATCAACCTGCATCTTTACCATCCTAAACATACATCTATGCACTCATAATCAATTCAACTCTGGCCATCACATGCAACACCATTCTCTGCAGTGTCAAAAACATCTCCCATAGGAGAAATTACTCAAATCTCCACCACCAGCCACTTCTGCCAAACTAGTTGTAGCAGCTACATTCATCACTCTGGATTTCACATTTTTCCCTTCAACTAACCACATCTATTCTATTCTACCAACTTCAGTTCCAATCTTTCTTCTAACTATTTGATAAAGCAACACGACACCCATTCAGTCCAAAAAATTCAAGACTTTAATCACTTCCAGATTCAAACCACAACCCATGGCAGTGATTCAATACCATTTATTCTTCTCACTTCTATACCTCAGCTGAAATGAACCCATGATAGAACGCTCACAACTGCACTCTTTTGCAATGACCATTTCTCCAACCCATAGACAACCAAATTGCAGTTGCAACAGCAGCAAACATCTTTACCATCCCAAACATATATGCACAGAACTCACAGATTATCACAACCGAAAATATTGCAGTAATAACTGTAAGAGTGCTGCTCGGTCGAACTCGCAAGCGTTGCTATCTCAAGCTTGTTTGTCAAGTTTAGTTGATCAAAGCTATATACTTGATTTCTAGTCTACTTATCACTATGTCTCGGATTAGGATAGAATGTGTAGTTAAGCTTTAGACTTTACGGCGTTCACCAATTGAAGAAGAAGATCTACTGAGGAGCTTGGAGGAACTTCATCAACAAAAGGTATGCGGAGACTAAAACTATCTATCACTCAGAAGTTTATTCTATTTTATTCTATCGAGACTAAGTTGTATAGCTATATAGACTTTTACATTATACATATTTGATATTTCGAGCCGAGTTTATCTATCTTATCTATTTCTCGAAAATATGTGTTGGAGGCTTTTTGCTTTATCTATGTTCATCATATTATTGATGAGTTTAGTTAGAAACAATTTATTTGTTGGAAGCTAAATATTAAGTCAAAAGATGATCATGTGAAAATTACCTTGAACATCTTATATGATTTGTGTGAGACAGTCATTTGATGTTAGCTGGGGAAGTTTCGTATTGATCATTCGATCACTTGAAAATTACTTGAAGCTAATGGTATGTGTGAAATTACCATTGTCGTCTTCTAAGGATGTTTCAATGATTTAAATGAGAGTTTAGAACGATTACCCTTGTCTGGATACAACACGGTATGTGATAAGCACGTATGTGCTACATTTTATACCCATATTTATATTAACTAGGACTCGATATTTTACTAATAACACTATTTTAGTGCTTTTGTAGAAAGTACAAGCAAATTCGATCACCCGAAAAATAAATAGCTTAAATAAGAGCTAAATTGGCGTTTGTGATGAAAAGCACTCATCATTACTGACGCCAAAATAACTCAGATTGTGGCTGGCCTGGTATTTCTATATATCAGCAAGCACCGCTCAAGTTATTCACCGCACCTAGAGACGGAGCTCAAACCGTTTTCGTGGGCTGTTAGGTGAAGGTCACCTGGGGTTAATAAACAAAATAGATGATGTGGCACCATTTCTATACACGTTTCATTCCTTATCAAGTAGTGGAAGGAGGTTTTGAACAGCTCATGTATAAAGCTTCATCAGCATATATGTCCTATCATATTTTGGTACGTTTCTATGTCTCGTTCAAGAAGATGTTGTACAGATCTTTCATGTAGTGAAACGAAGACCTAAATGGAGATGCATATTGACTGAATTGGCTGTACGATAGAGCCTTGATGTGAACGGAAGATGATTGCAGTGGTGGTGTTCTGGGGGTTTATTTGGCGTTGAGGATGGTAACAAAGGAAGCTGGGGTTGTGGCTGGATTACTCGTGCTGCGAAGGAAAGAATTTACAGCGAAGCTTGGCATTATAATGGTTATCGTACAACGTCTTCACTATGAACTGACTTGAAGCGGCGACAGAGATGAAGTACTTGGCATGAATAGTCGATGGAGTTGTTTGCACTGCAAGACTTATGAGTAACTGGAGGGAGGTGCTGCCGTGATTAATGGAAGTAAATGGTTGCAGATGATGTTCAGATGGAGGAAAGTTGGTTTCTGTCAATGGAGGTGTTGCATCGACGAAGACAAGAAGATGGAGGAGATCGGACATGAAAAAAAACCAGATGATTGGATGGCTGTGGTAATAGGACGGAGATTGGTTGAGAGAGTATGTTATCTAGCAGGCATGGAGTTGTTGTCTGTGGTTATCACCGATGATTGGATGGAGTTGGATATCGAAGAGTTGCAACAGCGAGTAAACACAGGCATTGAATAGACACGGACAGAATGGAATCTGAGCAGGTGGAGTTCAGTGTTCGTGGCCAGAGTTGGAAGAAGGTTCCGGGATGGACAGAGAAACTAGAACCATGGCCTGAGTTTGGAAGAGTTGGTTTTTGAAGTCAGTCCGTGAATTGGACTGGGCTTTGGGCTATTTTCTCGGTCCTATTTTTAATTTCTCGGAACACTGGTATATAGGAAAAACTGAAGCAGATTCAGGAGGAGGCTGGCTGGAGGCGCAGCTACGCTGCCGTTTTACAGACTACGGTTTGAAGTTTTCTCCTCTTCCATTTTTGATTAGGTAAGGTTTTATTTAGATTGATTTATGGCTTTTGAGAAAGCCGTGTATAGCTAATCGATATTAGGGTGAAAGGATGAAATTGTAGGTTATTTATTTTGTGTTCTTGAATAAGGGTTTTATATTGATTGAGCTTAATGTTAATGTTTTGTCTCTCTATCAATGTTTTATCTTATAGATATATTTTTCATGTTCTATGCCATGTATAGTTCATAGTTAGATTAGTAGAAGACCTCATTGAACTTTTGCAATAATTGAATTATGAATTTCATTTGACTATTTATGCCATGTATATCTAGTGCTTAAGAATTCTAATCTAAGGTAAGAACAAACTACCGTTTCGATAATTCTTGTGAATGATTCTTAATAAAATATCTTCCATGTAATATTAGCTAGGTGTTCTATTTTACATGAGTATATTTGAGACCCTTTGTGATTGAACACGATTAATGTGCCGACAACGGATACCCGGAACCCTAACACTTCACATCCTTGGTTACTCTTTTATTATTTTGTTTTCACTGTTCCATAAACTGCTAAAATATTGAATCTGATTGGGTAGTTTTTGGTATTAGTTAGTAGTAGTATTTTCACACTCCTCGTGGGAACGACCTGTACTTGCTATTGTTCTACTAGTTAGACACTATGCACTTGCAATATTTTATTGTAGGTTTCCGAGCACCAAGTTTTTGGCGCCGCTGCCCGGGAGTGGTTGCAAAATACTCTCTGATTGATATCTTTTTGTACATAATTTTATTTTTATTTTTGTTTTTCTTTTTGATTTCTTTTGGTTCTTTTACGCAGTTTGTTGATTTGTTTTTAGGTACAAATAAAATCAGTAGCGGGCGGAAAAAAAAGGGTTAAGTATGCACTCACAAAGCTTTTGTAAGAGCCACTTGGAAGATCCATTAGAGGTTTGCATGTCTCATTTTGGGTATGATTTTGATGATAATAGTGTTATTTGTGAAGTCAATGCATTATTAGACTCCACACCGCTGCTAGATACTAATAAATGGAAGCCCAAAATAGAACCTCTAGTTTTTCCCGAGTCTCGACTAGACTCATCAGTCGAGAAAGCTCCAACCTTGACCCATAAGACATTGTCTGACCTATCAAATTCTGATTTTTCTCATCCTTATGATATTAATAATGAAACCTTTCAAGATGATAGTGGGTCTATGAGTCATGATATTATTGCTCCATTGAGTCCTTGTTTAACGAGTGCATTTGAACCAATATCTGTCGCGCAAGTTATTTCGTCGGACTTAGAACCAGATTTACAGAGTACAACAACTGTTCAATTCTTTAAACAATCTTTACTAAGTCATGATATTATTGCTCCATTGAGTCCTTGTTTAACGAGTGCATTTGAACCAATATCTGTCGCGCAAGTTATTTCGTCGGACTTAGAACCAGATTTACAGAGTACAACAACTGTTCAATTCTTTAAACAATCTTTACTAATTATATGCGAACCTGATTTGCTTCATATTCAAGGTTCGAATTATGTTTTGAATAAGATTGAATCAAGTTTTAGCTCCCTGGATACTAATCATTCTTGCTGCAGAATCATCTTTTCAGCTGACTGGATTAGTTGGATTGATCCCCAACTTTCCAGACTATATATATATGATTGGCAGGTTACTTTGAGGTACAAACCTCACCTTGTTTAAGATTACGTGCTACTGAAGGAGGGAAATAAATACATTTCGCTTCATGGGAGTCAACCCATCAGATTTGTTCCCTTCACTCCATTTGTTATTATTATTATTATTTATTTATTTTTTAGTTTTTACATATCGCATTTTAGAATTTCCCACCTTAATATTTATGTTGGATGACTCAATTACATTGAGGACAATGTAGTGTTTAAGTGTGGGGGAGTGGTTAAGATTTTTGCTTTCGTTATTTAAAAAAATGCATCTAAATTTTTTTTTTTTGCATATTATGACCAGCTGTTTAGCGGGTCTTAAAAAAAAAGTTCTATTGCATAATATGATCATATGATCAGCTGTTGAGCGGGTCTATTTCTTTGTTATTTTCTTATCATGTTATGACCAGCTGTAGAGCGGGTCTAAAAAAAATGATCAGCTGTTGAGCGGGTCTTTTTGTCTAGTTGTTTAGCAGAATCTCTCGATCTTGCTGTTTAGCGGATCCGTCTCGTTGTTTAGCAGACACATCTCTATCCACTGTTTAGTGGATTGTCTCGCTGTTTAGCAGACATCTCTCGATCTTGTTGTTTAGCGGATCCGTCTTGCTGTTTAGCAGACAACACTCTTCATATCCAGCTATGTAGCGGATAGATATATATATTTTGTTTTCCTCGAGGACTAGCAAAATTTAAGTGTGGGGGTGTTGATAAGCACGTTTGTGCTACATTTTATACCCATATTTATATTAATTAGGACTCGATATTTTACTAATAACACTATTTTAGTGCTTTTGTAGAAAGTACAAGCAAATTCGATCACCCGAAAAATAAACAGCTTAAATAAGAGCTAAATTGGCGTTTGTGATGAAAAGCACTCATTATTACTGACGCCAAAATAACTCAGATTGTGGCTGGCTGGTATTTCTATATATCAGCAAGCACGGCTCAAGTTATTCACCGCACCTAGAGACGGAGCTCAAACCGTTTTCGTGGGCTGTTAGGTGAAGGTCACCTGGGGTTAATAAACAAAATAGATGATGTGGCACCATTTCTATACACGTTTCATTCCTTATCAAGTAGTGGAAGGAGGTTTTGAACAGCTCATGTATAAAGCTTCATCAGCATATATGTCTTATCATATTTTGGTACGTTTCTATGTCTCGTTCAAGAAGATGTTGTACAGATCTTTCATGTAGTGAAACGAAGACCTAAATGGAGATGCATATTGACTGAATTGGCTGTACGATAGAGCCTTGATGTGAACGGAAGATGATTGCAGTGGTGGTGTTCTGGGGGTTTATTTGGCGTTGAGGATGGTAACAAAGGAAGCTGGGGTTGTGGCTGGATTACTCGTGCTGCGAAGGAAAGAATTTACAGCGAAGCTTGGCATTATAATGGTTATCGTACAACGTCTTCACTATGAACTGACTTGAAGCGGCGACAGAGATGAAGTACTTGGCATGAATAGTCGATGGAGTTGTTTGCACTGCAAGACTTATGAGTAACTGGAGGGAGGTGCTGCCGTGATTAATGGAAGTAAATGGTTGCAGATGATGTTCAGATGGAGGAAAGTTGGTTTCTGTCAATGGAGGTGTTGCATCGACGAAGACAAGAAGATGGAGGAGATCGGACATGAAAAAAAACCAGATGATTGGATGGCTGTGGTAATAGGACGGAGATTGGTTGAGAGAGTATGTTATCTAGCAGCCATGGAGTTGTTGTCTGTGGTTATCACCGATGATTGGATGGAGTTGGATATCGAAGAGTTGCAACAGCGAGTAAACACAGGCATTGAATAGACACGGACAGAATGGAATCTGAGCAGGTGGAGTTCAGTGTTCGTGGCCAGAGTTGGAAGAAGGTTCCGGGATGGACAGTGAAACTAGAACCATGGCCTGAGTTTGGAAGAGTTGGTTTTTGAAGTCAGTCCGTGAATTGGACTGGGCTTTGGGCTATTTTCTCGGTCCTATTTTTAGTTTCTCGGAACACTGGTATATAGGAAAAACTGAAGCAGATTCAGGAGGAGGCGCAGCTACGCTGCCGTTTTACAGACTACGGTTTGAAGTTTTCTCCTCTTCCATTTTTGATTAGGTAAGGTTTTATTTAGATTGATTTATGGCTTTTGAGAAAGATTATTAGGGTGAAAGGATGAAATTGTAGGTTATTTATTTTGTGTTCTTGAATAAGGGTTTTCTATTGATTGAGCTTAATGTTAATGTTTTGTCTCTCTATCAATGTTTTATCTTATAGATATTTTTTTCATGTTCTATGCCATGTATAGTTCATAGTTAGATTAGTAGAAGACCTCATTGAACTTTTGCAATAATTGAATTATGAATTTCATTTGACTATTTATGCCATGTATATCTAGTGCTTAGGAATTCTAATCTAAGGTGAGAACAAACTACCGTTTCGATAATTCTTGTGAATGATTCTTAATGAAATATCTTCCATGTAATAGTAGCTAGGTGTTCTATTTTACATGAGTATATTTGAGACCCTTTGTGATTGAATACGATTAATATGCCGACAACGGATACCCGGAACCCTAACACTTCACATCCTTGGTTACTCTTTTATTATTTTGTTTTCACTGTTCCATAAACTGCTAAAATATTGAATCTGATTGGGTAGTTTTTTGTATTAGTTAGTAGTAGTATTTTCACACTCCTCGTGGGAACGACCTGTACTTGCTATTGTTCTACTAGTTAGACACTATGCACTTGCAGTATTTTATTGTAGGTTTCCGAGCACAAAGTTTTTGGCGCCGCTGCCGGGGAGTGGTTGCAAAATACTCTCTGATTGATATCTTTTTGTACATAATTTTATTTTTGTTTTTCTTTTTGATTTCTTTTGGTTGTTTTACGCAGTTTGTTGATTTGTTTTTAGGTACAAATAAAATCAGTAGCGGGCGAAAAAAAAAGGGGTTAAGTATGCACTCACAAAGCTTTTGCAAGAGCCACTTGGAAGATCCATTAGAGGTTTGCATGTCTTATTTTGGGTATGATTTTGATGATAATAGTGTTATTTGTGAAGTCAATGCATTACTAGACTCCACACCGCTGCTAGACACTAATAAATGGAAGCCCAAAATAGAACCTCTAGTTTTTCCCGAGTCTCGACTAGACTCATCAGTCGAGAAAGCTCCAACCTTGACCCATAAGACATTGTCTGACCTATCAAATTCTGATTTTTCTCATCCTTATGATATTAATAATGAAACCTTTCAAGCTGATAGTGGGTCTATGAGTCATGATATTATTGCTCCATTGAGTCCTTGTTTAACGAGTGCATTTGAACCAATATCTGTCGCGCAAGTTATTTCGTCGGACTTAGAACCAGATTTACAGAGTACAACAACTGTTCAATTCTTTAAACAATCTTTACTAACTATATGCGAACCTGATTTGCTTCATATTCAAGGTTCGAATTATGTTTTGAATAAGATTGAATCAAGTTTTAGCTCCCTGGATACTAATCATTCTTGCTGCAGAATCATCTTTTCAGCTGACTGGATTAGTTGGATTGATCCCCAACTTTCCAGACTATATATATATGATTGGCAGGTTACTTTGGGGTACAAACCTCACCTTGTTTAAGATTACGTGCTACTGAAGGAGGGAAATAAATACATTTCGCTTCATGGGAGTCAACCCATCAGATTTGTTCCCTTCACTCCATCTGTTATTATTATTATTATTTATTTATTTTTTAGTTTTTACATATCGCATTTTAGAATTTCCCACCTTAATATTTATGTTGGATGACTCAATTACATTGAGGACAATGTAGTGTTTAAGTGTGGGGGAGTGGTTAAGATTTTTGCTTTCGTTATTTAAAAAAAATGCATCTAAATTTTTTTTTTTGCATATTATGACCAGCTGTTTAGCGGGTCTTAAAAAAAAGTTCTATGGCATAATATGATCATATGATCAGCTGTTGAGCGGGTCTATTTCTTTGTTATTTTCTTATCATGCTATGACCAGCTGTAGAGCGGGTCTAAAAAAAATGATCAGCTGTTGAGCGAGTCTTTTTGTCTAGTTGTTTAGCAGAATCTCTCGATCTTGCTGTTTAGCGGATCCGTCTCGCTGTTTAGCAGACACATCTCTATCCACTGTTTAGTGGATTGTCTCGCTGTTTAGCAGACATCTCTCGATCTTGTTGTTTAGCGGATCCGTCTCGCTGTTTAGCAAACAATACTTTCATATCCAGCAATGTAGCGGATATATATATATATATATTTTGTTTTCCTCGAGGACTAGCAAAATTTAAGTGTGGGGGTGTTGATAAGCACGTTTGTGCTACATTTTATACCCATATTTATATTAACTAGGAATCGATATTTTACTAATAACACTATTTTAGTGCTTTTGTAGAAAGTACAAGCAAATTCGATCACCCGGAAAATAAACATCTTAAATAAGAGCTAAATTGGCGTTTGTGATGAAAAGCACTCATTATTACTGACGCCAAAATAACTCAGATTGTGGCTGGCCTGGTATTTCTATATATCAGCAAGCACCGCTCAAGTTATTCACCGCACCTAGAGACGGAGCTCAAACCGTTTTCGTGGGCTGTTAGGTGAAGGTCACCTGGGGTTAATAAACAAAATAGATGATGTGGCACCATTTCTATACACGTTTCATTCCTTATCAAGTAGTGGAAGGAGGTATTGAACAGCTCATGTATAAAGCTTCATCAGCATATATGTCTTATCATATTTTGGTACGTTTCTATGTCTCGTTCAAGAAGATGTTGTACAGATCTTTCATGTAGTGAAACGAAGACCTAAATGGAGATGCATATTGACTGAATTGGCTGTACGATAGAGCCTTTATGTGAACGGAAGATGATTGCAGTGGTGGTGTTCTGGGGGTTTATTTGGCGTTGAGGATGGTAACAAAGGAAGCTGGGGTTGTGGCTGGATTACTCGTGCTGCGAAGGAAAGAATTTACAGCGAAGCTTGGCATTATAATGGTTATCGTACAACGTCTTCACTATGAACTGACTTGAAGCGGCGACAGAGATGAAGTACTTGGCATGAATAGTCGATGGAGTTGTTTGCACTGCAAGACTTATGAGTAACTGGAGGGAGGTGCTGCCGTGATTAATGGAAGTAAATGGTTGCAGATGATGTTCAGATGGAGGAAAGTTGGTTTCTGTCAATGGAGGTGTTGCATCGACGAAGACAAGAAGATGGAGGAGATCGGACATGAAAAAAAACCAGATGATTGGATGGCTGTGGTAATAGGACGGAGATTGGTTGAGAGAGTATGTTATCTAGCAGCCATGGAGTTGTTGTCTGTGGTTATCACCGATGATTGGATGGAGTTGGATATCGAAGAGTTGCAACAGCGAGTAAACACAGGCATTGAATAGACACGGACAGAATGGAATCTGAGCAGGTGGAGTTCAGTGTTCGTGGCCAGAGTTGGAAGAAGGTTCCGGGATGGACAGTGAAACTAGAACCATGGCCTGAGTTTGGAAGAGTTGGTTTTTGAAGTCAGTCCGTGAATTGGACTGGGCTTTGGGCTATTTTCTCGGTCCTATTTTTAGTTTCTCGGAACACTGGTATATAGGAAAAACTGAAGCAGATTCAGGAGGAGGCTGGCTGGAGGCGCAGCTACGCTGCCGTTTTACAGACTACGGTTTGAAGTTTTCTCCTCTTCCATTTTTGATTAGGTAAGGTTTTATTTAGATTGATTTATGGCTTTTGAGAAAGCCGTGTATAGCTAATCGATATTAGGGAGAAAGGATGAAATTGTAGGTTATTTATTTTGTGTTCTTGAACAAGGGTTTTCTATTGATTGAGCTTAATGTTAATGTTTTGTCTCCCTATCAATGTTTTATCTTATAGCTATATTTTTCATGTTCTATGCCATGTATAGTTCATAGTTAGATTAGTAGAAGATCTCATTGAACTTCTTCAATAATTGAATTATGAATTTCATTTGACTATTTATGCCATGTATATCTAGTGCTTTAGAATTCTAATCTAAGGTGAGAACAAACTACCGTTTCGATAATTCTTGTGAATGATTCTTAATGAAATATCTTCCATGTAATAGTAGCTAGGTGTTCTATTTTACATGAGTATATTTGAGACCCTTTGTGATTGAATACGATTAATGTGCCGACAACGGATACCCGGAACCCTAACACTTCACATCCTTGGTTACTCTTTTATTATTTTGTTTTCACTGTTCCATAAACTGCTAAAATATTGAATCTGATTGGGTAGTATTTGGTATTAGTTAGTAGTAGTATTTTCACACTCCTCGTGGGAACGACCTGTACTTGTCATTGTTCTACTAGTTAGACACTGTGCGCTTGCAGTATATTATTATAGGCATCTCTGAATCTTATCAGTATGCATTTCTAGTATGCGAACTGTATTGTGATAATTCAAGTCCGGATGTCTAGTTTGTGTACCTAGTATGTGAACGGATTTTCCTGAGAAGGTCCGGAACTCTTGTTTGCGTACCTAGTATACGAACGGGTTTACCTAAGTTGGGTCCGGAAAAGTTGTTCGCGAACCGGGTTTGCGAACGGCTTGACTAGGCCAAGGTCCGGAGCTGCTGTTTGCGTAACTAGCTTGTGAACACAATGGTTAAGTGAAAAGGCGAGGGTACCCAAATATACCTCAATCTAAAACTTTTCCACCTATAATTCCTTTCTCCGAAAGTGATTGTCTATGGACTGAGTCGAGACAATACAACGAATCGGTTCACACTTCGTATGATCATCTATGGATACTAGATCAATACAATACGACAACAAGATAACTTGTGTGATTGACTATGGATACAAGAACGAGACAATACAACAACGAAGTATGATTACTTGATAATAGGTTCGGACTTAACCAAACACTATAGGATTGCTATCAAGTAATTAGGAATTAACGTTTGTGTATTTTACTTCTAAGTATAATAAAAACAATTATAATTGCGGAAATAGAAAAGTAAAAGACACAACAATATTTTGTTAACGAGGAAACCACAAATGCAGAAAAACCCCGGGACCTTGTCCAGAATTAAATACTCTCATAATTAAGCCGTTATACAAAATCTAAACGAACTTCTTATAGTTGAGACCAAGCAACTAAAGGGACAACAAATCTGTTCGGTAACAACTCCGTTCAAACAACGTGATATGAGTTTGAAAAAAGGCTCTTCCGTTCCAATAAACTCGTTTGTCGAGTTCTAGATCAATATATTCAACAACTACCAAAGTAATTGTTTAGACTATGCAATCAATACTATGAATACCAAAGAAATGTATTGATGCCGATCTACGCAACTAATCAATCCAATCTATCAAAAGATAAAACGATTATAGTTGGATCCCCAACCGATCAAGTTTTGTGCACACCAAAGATTATAAACTCAAATAAGAAATCTTCTTTGTCTTCAAATCTTCTTAGATCTTCAATAAACACCTGCACACAAACAACTTGAATCTCTTGTGATCAATCACACACAGAACGGAGTCTGTTAACGAAGGATTATCACAAGACGTCGTTAGATCTACAAACAGTCTAAAAATCCTCGTCGACACTTCGATCTAGTTTAAGTGAATCTTATATCATAAGAGAAGATTATCAAGCATAAACAAACTAGGTGCAATCAAAGTTCAACAACTGTTAGTCAATCAAATCAATCGAAAACTAATAATAAACTGCAATTATCTAGTTTCCCACTAACGATACTCGTAGAGCTTCCCAATCCCAAAGAAGTCTTTAAAACGAGCGGTCGTAAGAGATTTCGCCTAATTAGGGAACTTTCTCTCCGAATAGACGACTCCACCAGTAACAACACAACTAGGTAGTTTTGCTGGCTCTGAGGATTAGTTTGCTCGAAATGCAAACTTCTATTTTTATATACCAAGGAAGTTTGGACACCAAGGAATTTCCAAAACCGAATATTCTCAAAGATATGAAATAAATCCAAAATCGGTTTTCATAATTCCTGGAAATGCTCTGTCCAAATATTGACCGAAATCTCACTAGAAAATCTCCAATTAGTAAATGCACATTGCCAATTTTTATTTTCTAAAGATATGCATTTAATTGCTGGAAATTAAAAGCATATAAAAATAAAAACCTTAATTAAAAGATTCTCAATTTATTTCGATCCGAGATTCTCCTTTAGTTATTAAGGAATATCTTTGAACAATAATAGAAAGAATTACTGCACATGTTCAAAGTATGTCGACATCTTTACTTTGTAAATCCTTTTTCATATTTACAATCTTGGAACTGATTTTCCACACTTCCAAACGAGTTTAGAATTGGTTCATCTGATTTCCAAGAACTATGTGATTGATCAAAAAAACATTTAATCACCATTCATGGGTCTAACAGTTCTACCAAACACAAAGTTCGGTTCTACCTCCAAGTGGCTAATAGGATCTGTTAAACTAGTTTCCATAAAATGGCTAACTAAGTACCAGGATCGGTTACCACTTATTTATGGTACTTACTTGTGATCGGTTGCACAAGTTATAGGATCGGTTACACCAATTACTAAAACTTGTTAACCTACTACAAGGATCGATCACACATATTGTGATTAGTCCTACCAAATTCTAACATCGGTTACCCAATGACTAGGAATGGTCACACCAATTACAAATATCGATCATACCATCTCACGTGACTACTTAAGATTGGTTTCACTAATAAAAGTCATACCGATACATAAGTCATGCATTTTGAATAGTTTTACCAAGATACATAAACAAGTTATGAGATCTTATACTAAACACACATATTGGTAATCCAAAGATTTGCAATGAATAACAATACCAATAATCCTAGCGATTTCCCTTTCGGTTCACAAAACAATTTTATGAATTGTACTTCCTTTAAACGAATGTAAAACATTTTTTCCTAGGACGAAATCTTCACCCATACCCATACATAATCACAATAGCATTCATACGATTATGTTGATGTCTTATATACGAAGTTCAAAAGATAGACGTTATACTTCGTATTATAATTCCTTAATACTACGTCTAACTAGAATATAATCATTCAGAGCTTCGAAGTTATGTTTTCAATATAGAACGACTTGAAAGATATGTTAGGAATGAAACAGTTCAAGTCAAAATATTACTAACCTCAAGAGGAAGGATGATGTCGTCGATGTAGCTCTTTACTTCTTCACATTCTTCAAGTCTTCGAGTAATACTTGTAAGTCTCATATCCTAACAACTTTTTAGCTAACCTATACAAAGTTGAATCTAGTAAATAATCAAGCGACTCTTTAAATGAGTTTTGATTCACTAAAATATGACAACCAAACTTGACATACCAATGCTTGGTGGGTTCAACCGAGCAATGCTCTAACATTAAGTTCTAAAATCGGTTATGTATGATTCTCATACTCATGAACTAAAACATTTATGATTTAAGGAATGCAAATTAACTTTGCAAACCCTGGATTAATGTTCATGAATTAATTCTTATATAAGTACTTTGTACGATTACGAATCAATCGGATTTCGTTTCAATTTGTTCATGAATATTTCTATGAGATAGTGAAAAATTGAACAACTCTATTTGAAACAGAAGTAGATTCATTTCAGTATCTATCATGATTGATTGTTCATCATATTTGATCTAGAAGTGTTGGATGAATATGGATAAGACAAAAGTATTCATATGGCCAACTTCGGTTAACTGTTATTGAGCCAGCCCAACATACACGTTTAGGTACGGTTACCCGTATCTAAATATAAGTATATTTCATTTATGTGTAACAAGCTAAGACCATCTAACAGTGGAGATTGATTGCTTAATTTCTAAGCAGATTTAGCTTGAATTTTAAGTCAGGAGTTCATATAACGGTGATTTGAATGCTTTGATTGTAAGAAAACCTGATTTGAAAGGTTATATAAGAATTCTAGCAACTAGAAAACCTAATCCCGGAAATTTCATGTTTCCTAGTTGCAAACTAGAGTCGATTCTCCTTTAACCTAGGTTTTCCAAAACCATTATCAGGTTAACGACTTGAAGACTTCATTTGGGATTCGTGAAGCCAGATCCAACTATTTTCTCTATCGTTGCGTATTCTGATTTTACTTGTTCTATCATATTGAGTTTTATATTCTCTAAGATTTACTTGAGATTTATCTCCAATAGGTAAGATATAAAAAGTAATCACAACAGTTCTTCGTCTCAGACTCTTGTGATTCCGCAATAACTTCTTATATTAATCATTTAGATTATTGTGAGGTGACTAATATTTCTAGGATGCTCTTCGGGAGTATAAGACCAGCTTATTAGTTAGTTCCTATTCACATTGATCTTTGTATCAAAATACAGAACAAAAAGAATAAAGGATAGACATATCTGTGGGAGACAGATTTGTTTATAAGTCTTCGACTTTGGGTCGTAGCAACTCTTAGTTTTAGGTGAGATCATCTAAGGAAATCAAGTGCATAGAATCCGGCGTGGTTCTAGAGGAGCAAGGAGCGCGAATGTACCTTAATCGGTGTGATACTTGGTTAGGTCTCAACTACATTCCAGTCCGAAGTTAACTTGTGGTAGGTTAGTTTCTGTAGCGGCTTAATGCAATGTGGTTTTCAAAGCTGGACTAGGTCCTGTAGATTTTCTGAATTTGCGATTTCCCCGTTAAAAAAATTTCTGGTGTCTGTGTTATTTATTTTACACATTATATATGTTTATATAATTGAAATATCACAGGTTGTGCGTAGTTCAATCACAGTTGATAAATCCGATCTTGTTTGTTGGATATAAATTGATTGACACTTGGGCATTGGGATTTGGTACCTTCAAAGTTATTTCGCATACATAAGAGAAGGCAAACACGGTAAGACCTCATAAGTATGTGTTTGTAGCTATCTGATTTATGTGGATAGAAGTTTACTTCATTCTGACGCACATAGAAATGTCTTCCAAAGTTTTTGATTATGCCAAATATCTTGGGCTTACCTCAAAGGATAACTCCTCAGCAGATTCTTCTGAATCCCGAGGTAGAAAACTTATGCTATCTGATTCTGATAACATTACCTATAAAGTGACAGTTGACACTATGTCAGAATCTGAGATGAATTTCACCAGAACCTTAAAAAAGGCTGCTGATATTATTGATGTTCAAGCTTCTAAAATCAGATCTCTTGAAGAAAAATATGCTCAGATCACTGATGAACTCAAGAAGTATCTTAATAGAGAATGGGAACTCTATGGTATCGTTCAGTCATTTTCTAACAATATCGAAAACCTCGTTCAAGAAACTACTCTACAACGCGAAAAGATTAGTATGCTTGAAGATACTGTTAAAGAAGACTCAACTAGAGAAGAACGTTTAATCAAGTCTCATTCTTCGGAATTGAACAGTTGTCTTGTTGAAAAACAGAAACTTATTGCATCTCTTTTACTATCCCAGGAACCGTGTAACTCCTTGAAAAGAGAAAACTCCGTTTTAGTGAGTATACTCATGTGGTATTACCTAGCATGGAGAAAATTACTCCTAAGTAATTATACACTAAGAAACGTTTGCGTAACTTGTGGATATCTGAAAAGGCTTTGAGTCAAAAACAGGATTCATCAAAGGTTTCTTATCCACGATCCCGTTCTTTCTGCAGGAAAAGGAATCATAATGATCTACATTGTTTTGCTAGAAGAAAATAAATTTTTGATCTTCAAAATTTGCTTGTTTTTACAGTCGACAGAGTAAATAGTCTGACATATACAATGGATGATATTCCTGCAGAGAACCAGAAATCTCATAAAAAAGGTTTCCAAGGTCACTCCTCTAAAAATATTTATAAGAATCGTTTTTTTCATAATGGTGCGACTTCCGACACCTCTTATGTACACGCTCCCAGTGTTTATGATAATAAGTCTGGCAGGTTTCAGTCTAGAAGATGAGATTCTCGTGATCTTTATTCTCTGGAACGTATTTCAAGAGGTCCGAGACTTAATCCTCAGAGAAATCCTTCTGATGGAGATTCAAAAAGGTAGTTGTCAAGATCTTCTGAAATATTCAACCGAAGAAGGTGAGGAATACACGATTCAAACACTCAGGAGATATTTACAACTCTTCCCTCAATATACATAATGGGATTACATCTCATTATGTTACCTAATCTCTAGGTAAATTCATCCTTGAAACTAACTTGAGAGTTGCAAGAATCATATTTGTGGGAGACTCAAGTCAGTTATATGTTATTATCTGATCGTGTTTTTTTTATAATTTTTTTCTTCATATGTGGATGTTGAGTCATATCTCGACTCCTAGTAACTTATGTATCTTTTTGTGTTTTTCATGTTCTCTAATTTAAAGTGAAACTTCTAATTATCGAGATATAAAAATCTATGAGATGTCTGACAACAAATAGTGTATTTCCTTATTTTGGATCTTAGCTGACCCATTTACTTCCCGTAACCGGTTTGCGAACGTCCGTGTACTCTTCTTCCTAAGAGTTTTTATAGGGTTTCTATAACAAGGGATTCATTTTTTTCTCTTTTTTTCTCTCTGTCTCCATATATATATTATATTGTGTTCCATCCCCATCAAAAAAATATATGAAGAACTGTTCAAAATCTCAGGAAGTTGTGGATCTTGATATGGAAGAAGACATCAAAGGATGCAACTCGGTTTAAGAACTTGTTTTGAAAATGATGATTGCAAGAAAAGAGTACAACTCCTGGATTGTTGAATCTGTCAAGGTTTTAATTCGTTATCAAAATGACTCAAATGTCGAATTTGCAAATTTTCGACTGCAAATAAATCATTTAATTGATGGTCAGACCAAAATCCTTGAAAAACAAAAAGTCTTGATACAGAACCAGAAGAAGTTCCTCTATGATTTCATCAAGGCCGTGCAACTTTCTCACACGATTGATTGGAAGGTGAATGTTCTAATTCATGAACATGGAGTTTCTAAGGTCAAAAGAATCAAGGACATCAACGATACCTTTTATGATGGATTCATGGAGAGGTATGAAGTTATCAAAGAAGTATGATCTATCATGTATAGGAAACTTCTTTTGAGAATTTATTCTTATGTTTAAGAAGGATAACTAGGGTTTGGTATAGCAGTTATTGTGATTACACATACCTATTTCCAACGATTTTTATCTTCCAATTTTTTTAGATTTATTTATTTAAATTCTAAGTTATTTGGAAGACTATTGCTTTAACTCTTCACCCTCTAGTGAAGACTATTGCTTCCAGTTGCAAACTCGATTTGCACGCCTGGTACCTTGATGATGGTACAATCATTGGTGATACACTTGAGGTGTCCAAATCCTTGCGTATAATTGAAACCGAAGGACCATTTAGAGGTTTACATCTCAATGTAAAGAAAACGTAAGTATTCTGGCCTTCTATTGATCCCACAAGCATTGTCGATTGTGCCTGATATTGGTAGACTGTCTAATGGTGTTAAATAATTGGGTGGTTCTGTGAGACTGGATTTGAACTTTATTAGCGATATGATGCTGAGTAGAGTGAACAAGACTGTTCAACTTATGACTGCCATCAAAAATCTCAAGGATCGTCAAAGCGAGATGCTATTACTTCGCAATTGCACCGGTGTTTCCAGATTATATTTTGCATTGCATACTTGTTAGAGCACTTCTCGGTTGAACCCACCAAGAGTTGGTATGTCAAGTTTGGTTGTCATATTTTTGTGAATCAAAACTCATTTAAAGAGTCAATTGATTATTTATTAGAGTCAACTTCGTATAGGTAAGCTAGAAAGTTACTAGGATATGAGACTTACAATTATTATGTGAAGACTTGAAGAATGTGAAGAAGTAAAGAGATACATCGATGACATCATCCTTCCACTTGAGGTTAGTAATATTTGACTTGAACAATTTCATTCCTAGCGTATCTTTCAAGTCGTGCATATTGAAAACATAACTGCGAAGCTGTGAATGATTATACTCTAGTTAGACATAGTATTAAGGAATTACAATACGAAGTATAACGTCTATCTTTTGAACTTCGTATATAAGACATCGACATAATCGTATGAATGCTATTGTGATTATGTATGGGTATGGGTGAAAATTTAGTCCTAGGAAACAATGTTTTACATTTTTCTAAAGGAAGTACAGTTCATAAACTTATTTTGTGAATCGAAAGGGAAATCGCTAGGCTTATTGGTATTGTTATTCATTGCAAATCCTTGGATTACCAATATGTGTGTTTAGTATAACCGCTCATAACTTGTTTATGTATCTTGGTAAAACTATTCACAATGCCTGACTTTTGTATTGGTATAACTTTTATTAGTGAAACCAATCTTAAGTAATTACCTGAGATGGTATGATCGATATGTTGTAATTGGTATGACCAACTCTAGACATTGGGGAACCGATCCTAGTAAGAGGTGCAACCGATCACAAGTATATGGAATTGATCCTTGTAAGAGGTACAACAAGTCTTGGTAATTGGTAACCGATCCTAGTGACTTGTGTAACCGACCACAAGCAATACCATAAGCATATGGTAACCGATCCTAGTGAGAGGTGCAACAGACCCTAGTGATTGGTGTAACCGATCCTAGTGAGAGGTGCACTCAGTTATAACACAAAAAACTTAATCAAAATTAACTTTTCGGATTTCCTAGACTTCTTAGAGATACCGAAAAAAATATATTTGGTTAATGTGGAAATATAAAGATGTCGACATACTTTTAACATGTGCAGTAACTCTTATCTTTTATTGTTCAAAGATATTCCTTAATAACTAAAGGAGAATCCCGGATCGAAATAAATTGAGAATCTTTTAATTAAGGTTCTTAGTTTTTATATGCTTTTTATTTCCATCAATTAAATGCATATCTTTAAAAAATAAAAATTGGTAATGTGCATTTACTAATTGGAGATTATCTACTGAGATTTCGGTCAATATTTGGACAGAGCATTTCTAAGAATTATGAAAACCGTATTTGCCCTTACTGCATATCTTTGAGAATATTCGGTTTTGGAAATTCCTTGGTGTCCAAACTTCCTTGGTCTATAAATATTGAAGTTTGCATTTCAAGCAAACTAATCCTTAGATCCAGCAAAACTACCTAGTTGTGTTATTACTGGTGGAGCCGTCTATTCGGAGAGGAAAATACCCTAATTAGGCGAAATCTCTTACGACCGCTCGTTTTAAAGACTTTTTTGGGATTAGGAAGCTCTACTAGTACCGTTGGTGGGAAACTAGATAATTGCAGTCTATTATTAGTTTTCGATTGATTTGATTGACTAACGGTTGTTGAACTTTGATTGCACCTAGTTTGTTTATGCTTGAGAATAAGATTCACTCAAACTAGATCGAAGTATCGACGTGGATCTTTAGAACTGTTTGTAGATTTAAAGACGTCTTGTGATAATCCATTGTTAACAGACTCCGTTCCGTGTGTGATTGATCACAAGAGATTCAAGTTGTTTGTGTGCAGGTGTTTATTGAAGATCTAAGAAGATTTGAAAACAAAGAAGATTTATTATTTGAGTTCATAATCTTTGGTGTGCACAAAACTTGATCGGCTGGGGATCCAACTATAATCAGTTTATCTTTGTGATAACCTTGATTGATTATTTGAGTAGATCAGCATACAATTCTTTGTGATTAAGAGTATTGATTGCATAGTCTAGACAATTACTTGGTAGCTGTTAAGAGATAGATCTAAGAACCCGACAAAGGAGTTTATTGGGATTAAAGGAAGAGCCTTTTTTCAAACTCATATCACTTGTTTGAAAAGAGTTGTTACCGAACAGATTTGTTGTTCCTTTACTGTTTGGAATACGAACCAAAGGAATTGTTCCAAGTGCGTGATTTATTACAAGTTGGAGGCGCTGGGATACAAAAGGAACTAGGTGAACTATAGGTTTAGTTGATTGGTCTCAACTATATGAAGTTGGTTTAGATTGTGTAACGTCTTAATTCTGAGAGTATTCAATTCTGGACAAGGTCCCGGGGTTTTCTGCATTTGCAATTTCCTCGTTAATATTGTGTTTGGTTAAGTCTGAACCTATTACTTGATAGCAATCATATTTTTTTTGGTTAAGTCCGAACCTATTATCAAGTAATCATACTTCGTTGTTGTATTGTCTCGATCTTGTATCCATAGTCAATCACACAAGTTATCTTTTTGTCGTATTGTCTCGATCTCGTATCTATAGATGATCACATGAAGTGTGAACCGATTATTTGTATTGTCTCGACTCAGTCCATAGACAATCACTTTCGGACAAAGGACTTATAGGTGGAAAAGTTTTAGATTGAGGTATATTTGGTACCCTCGTTTTTTCAGTACTACCAATCATGTAGCCCTTCAACAAGCTACTGAGCTTTTCGATGAACATTTGATCAAGTACATGAGACTCCTTATCATTGGCGATGAATCGGGTTTTGGCCATTTACAGCAGAGATTAGCTACCTTGCCTATCAAACATGGTGGCTTAGGCATTTATACCATGGCAGACACCGGCGCCTGCTGTTATCTTCCTTCTCAGAGTCAGAAGGCTTCAGTGCAAAAGGTGATCCTTGGTTACTTATCCTCGACAAACAAAGGTTATGCTTATCATTTGTCTCTTCATAACTTCATTCAGGTTTATGGAATACTTTCTTATTATTGCATCGATGATACTCCCCCCCCCCCTCTATGCATTCCCTGGCAGTTACTTATTTTGATGCAATTAAGAGGCAAATCTCAGACCAATTTTCTATGTCTGCTAGAGATTCCATTTTGTGGAAATGTAACCGAGTTAAGCATGCACAATATTATTTATTAGATGTACCTATTAGTGGGCTTAATCAAGCCTAGGGCCGAGACAGTTCAGAGTTGTCCTTTGCTACCGCCTAGGTATCCCATTGTTTGTTGAGAATGGTTTATGCTCCAGTTGTAACAAATATATGGATATTTATGGAGATCACGCGCTTCATTGTGCTAAGGATGTTGGAATTAAGTTTCGACATGACTTTGTACGCAGTATAATCGCTAACATTTGTTACAAAGCTGGTGTGCCTGCGTACAAGGAAGTTTCTCTTGGGTTTCTGTCAGATGATGACAAAGATTTACGGCCTGCTGATATCCTCATTCTTAAAGGTGAAAATGGTAAGGATGTTTGCATGGATGTTACAGGGGTCTCTCCCCTCACAGGTGAAGGTATTCGCTCTTTTGTTCCTGGCAAAGCTATTTCTAGTGTTGTTGCGCATAAACACACTAAATACTTGGATAAGTGTGTATCACTTGGCTATGGTCTTGGTGTTCATCTTTATCTACCTTAGAGGAACTGTGGGAGGATACTTTATGTTTTTTCAAGCGTCTGAAGAATTGGTTAGTTAGTAATGATGCTAGTAGTGGTGTTGATAGTTTTATTTTTCATAGATTAGGTATTTCTATTCAAAAAGGAGTTGGAGCCCAGCTTGTTGCTAGGTTACCAACCAAAAGTTTGTAATTTTCATTTTTAAGTTTTTCCATATAAAGAAATTCCATTTGGATTTGTTTTTTAAATAAAAAATTTGGAAGATGATTTTTGCAGTATTTAATCTTTTTGATTTTATGTATTGCAATTGCTTATGAGATGTATGCCTTTATGTTCATGAACTATGCTAGTATCTCATAAATGCTCAAAAGTTAAGTTTATTATGTCTTTATGCAAATATTGATAAAAGATAGAATGAACTTTTGAAAATTCCGTAGTATTGATCTTTCTCTGATCCACTTTTATGTGAAAGTATTGTATGGCTCCGTAAGTTTTCTTATGTTGAGAGTTTGCGATTAAATTAATTAATAAGATCTTCTAGTGGTTAATTTATTCGAGTTTACTGGATATACAAATCCATGTGATTTATTAATTTCCAAAGAATTCCTTATTTTCTTGTAAAATTAAGGTCACTCATGTTGTTTTCTTGGGAATCACATCAAATGAGGGAGAGTTCTTAAATGAACTTGTGCTTAATTACCATATCTCTGTGGGGAGTGTGGTTGAGGAATATTGTAGGAGTTATCTTGTATCTTTACTAGAAATAACCCGTGCCGTAACGCCATGGCATGAGATGATATAATTTTTGGTCATAATGATTTAAATAAATACTATAAACTATAATAATTATTTTGACCCATGAGAACTTGTAGTTATGAAAATCTTAAATATTTGTCATCCAAATAACTATGAATTTTGGTACTGCCTTGATCTGATATGTGATAAATGTATAAGTGTTTGTTACATTATCCGAGTTTTCTATATTGTTGGTGGTGCACTTTCAGGAAAAAAACTACCATATGTATCCTCCTCCGTTTGAAGTCCCTAGATGTAGCTTTGATAAGAACATAATTTGGGTTTTATTTACCACATATAATTTAAAAAAAGTTTACTCTCAGCAATTATTATTTTATAAAACAGCTAACAATCTGGAACTTGGCAAGGTTTAAAATTTTAGTACTAACAAAACCCTTTGGGTTTAATATGAACTCATCTACTCTAGGATGATTGCACGGTAATTATGACACCCAAAAGTTCCTCAAAAGTTTTCACTAGACATTGAATATATGAGTTTTTCAAATAAAAATCCACACTGGAACAAAAAAAGGTTCTCAACTGTAATCTTTGTGCACTTTTATTTCAGAAGTACGGTTAGTTTACACACTTGGTCAACATTAGACTCTATTAGAATTAACATGCATACACATTATTGTTCGAATTTTCTCTTGATGGTACCTTATCATATTTAACTGATTCCCAAATGATTTTTTTTTCTTTTTTTATACTGATAAAGATTCTAATGTTGTTCTTTCTTTATAGTTTGATGAAATATGTTTAATTTATTACCAACATTAACTATGCATGTTTTTAACTCCAAGAGATATAAATGATGGTCTTTATTTATTTTTTTGTCACATTTAATGTTTTTTTTATGATCATAATGATGCAGAAATCTAATCATCATATCTATAATTGAAGGGGGTTACAAATCTTACATCCGTCGGATGTCTTTGACTGAGATGCGACTGGGATGGTCGGATGGAAAGTTTGTCTCTCAAAATGTTATCCGACTGTCCAATCTTAAAAACCCCTTCTGTTTTATATTATTGATAAATACACTAAGTTTCGACTATGTGAAATCATCGAAACAAAGTTGATATGTTCTGTTTTAGTCATGAATTATCTCTTTGAGAATTTCATTATGATCCCGTAGTTTTCGTACATTTGCCAATTTATATTTACAAAAAGGAGGAGAATTATTTGGTAGTTCACACTACATACATATGGTTTACGGATCATTATGTAAGGGGGAATAGTTTTCATTGTAAGATGAAAGTATTGACTAAGGGGGAGTGATACATATCACCATAGTATTATTTCAAAGTTATGATGCAATTGGAATTTGATTCTGTGTAATAATACTATGACACTATATAACAATGATTGAGAACATCCGTTTTCTTATTGTTATGGATACGGATCTTCAACAACAATGATGTGGAATTGAACACGTTCAGAATCGTTGGAGTACTTGGAGTAGATAAGAATTCAAGGAAAGTTGAATAGACAAGGAAATCAAGCATGATGGATGAGAAGCTACAAAGTTTATTTATTTTGTAATCCATATATATTGATAGTTTTGTCACTAAAATTGAAAAAGGGGGGATTTTTAGAGCACTGCTCGGTCGAACTCTCAAGGGTTGCTATCTCAAGCTTGTTTGTTAGATTTAGGTGATAAAAACTATAAGTCTTTATATCTAATCTACTTATAGCTATGTCTCATATTAGGATAGAATGTGTACTTGAGATTTATACTTCACGACGTTCATCGACTGAAGACGAAGATCTACTGAGGAGAGCTTGGAGGAACTTCATCAACAAAAGGTATGTGGAGACTAAAACTTATCTATCACTCATAAGTCTATTCTATTTTATCTCCTATTGAGACTAAGTCGTATATCTATATAGACTTTTACATCATACAAATTTGATATTTCGAGCTGAGTTTAACTCGCTTATATCTTTCTCGAAATATGTGTTGGAAGCTTTTGATTTAGCTACGTATTCTTGAAGTTTAGTTGGAAAATAATTTATTTGTTGTAAATTAAATAATGAGTCAAAAGATGATCATGCGAAAATTGCCTTGAAACATCTTACATGATTTGTGTGAGACAGTCATTTCATGTCGACCCGGAACGTTCCTTATTGATCATTCGATCACTTGAAAATTACTTAGAAGATAATAGTTTGAGTGAGACAGGTATTGTCGTCTTCTAAAGATGTTTCAATGATTGAAATATGAGTTAAGAACAATTAACCATTGTCTGGATATACCGCAGTATGCATACCAGTATGCAAACTATCGTAGTATGAAACCAAGTTTGCATACCAATATGCGAATAGTTTCAAATGTTAAATTCCAGGAACCAAGTATGCATACCAGTATATGAAAGGTTTTACTTGAGTTAGGTCCAGAACGACTGTATGTACTCGTTTGCGAACTGTCGGACAAGACCAAAGTACGGAACTTAAGTTTGCATACCCGTTTGCAAACTGAGTTGGTTTAAGTTCTAAAATCGGTTTAGCATGATTTCATACTCATGAAAAAATACATTAATAAATTAAGGAATTGAATCTTTGCAAACCGTGGCTTAATGTTCATGAATTGATTCTAGACTAAGTACTTTGTACAATCATGAATCAAATTCGATGTTGTTTCAACTGTGTCTTGTATACTTCTATGAGAATATAAACAATTGAACAACTCTCTGAGTAACACAATTAGATTCATTTGATTATCATTTGATCTAGAAGTGTTAGATGAATGTGGTTAATACAAAAGTGTTCAAATGGCTAACTTCAGTTAACTATTATTGAGCCAACTCGATATACACATTTATGTACGGTTACCCATATACTTATATTTAGATAAGGGTAACCATACCTAAACGTGTATATTGGGTTGGCTTAATAACAGCTATCTGAAGTTAGCCATATGAATAGAGTTAAGCATAGAGGGCGTAGAGCCTGGATTATGGTTAGGCGAATAAGAAGAGTACTTGTACCAAACAAAGGTGAGAAAAGAATAAGCTTAGCTGGGGAAGAGACATGGATAGTCGGGCAGAGCCATGGTCGTGGTTGGGACAAAACATTAATCTCTACCGTTCGAAATTACGGACGATCTTGGCCGCTCTTTGACCTAGATACATACACACCACCTTTCCTTAGAACATTTATATATATATATATATATATATATATGTTCGTGAACAAGAGAAAGAAACTTTGTTATGGAAACCCTTATAAACTCTCAAGAAGAAGACACGGATGTTCGTAGACCGGTTTCAGAAAGTTAATCGGTCAGAACAGATCCAAGATAAGGAAATACACCCTGTTTTCAGATATATCATATATTTTCATAGTTCGACAATTAGAATATTCTCCAAACAAATAGAGTACAGAAAAACAAGATACATGACTTACGAAGATAAAAATATTTATTTCAAAGATAACAAACACAAGATCAGATGGTATCATACAAAAAACTTGAGTATCCCACAAAAATTCATCCTTATAACCCTCAATCTAGTTTCAAGGATGAATATGTAGCAGAGTGAGAAGTAATCCCACTACGAAGATTGAGGGAAGAGTTGTAAATACCTTTTGAGTGTCTCTGCTGTGTATTATTTACCTTCCTATGGTTATATCTCATTCCAGGAGATTAGACATAAACCCTTTTAAATGTCCATCAGAAGGATTTTTCTAAGGATTAAGTCTAAGACCTCTAGAGATTGGTTCCAAAGGATCAGAATTGTGAGAGTTACATCTCCTAGAATTAGGTTTACCAGACTTATTCTCATAAACACTTGGAATGTGTATATTTGTGGCGAATGCACACGCATGAGTGACAAAATTCCTGTAGAGATCTCTAGATGAGTGACCATGGAAACCCCTTTTATGAGAGTTCTGGTTTTCTGCATGAATGAAATCCATTGTAGATGCCTTCAGACAATTTACTCTGTCGATAGTAAAAAGAAGTAGATTTTGAAGATCAAAAATCTGTTTCTTTCTAGGAAAACAATGTAAAACATTGTGATTCCTTTTTCAATAGAATGAACAAGATCGTGGATAAGAAACGTTAGGAACATATCGTTTCAGATTCATTGCCTTTTTGGAATTCTGTAAGACACGAAACTGTTTCTTAGCAGGAAATTCCTTAGAAGAAAATTTCTCCATGCCAGGTAATACCACATGAGTACTAAAGATAGGCACCGAAGAAAAATTACTTATCATAACAGAGTTTTCCCTTTCTAAGGAGTTGTACTGTTCCTGGGCTAGTGAAAGAGATGTAACAAGTTTCTCCCTTTCAACACGAAAATTGTTCAATTCTGATGAATGAGTTTTGATTAAACGTTCTTCTCTAATTGAGTCATCTTTAACACTATCTTCAAGCATACTAATATTTTCTCTCTATAGAGTAGTTTCTCGAACAAGATTTTCGATATTGTTAGAAAAGGACTCAATAATGCTATAGAGTCCACGTTCTCTATCAAGAGACTTCTTAAGTTCATCAGTAAGCTGAGCAATTTTGTTTTCAAGAGAACTAACTTTATACACTTGAACATAAAAAATCTCAGAAGCATTTTTTAAGGTTCTGGTGAGCTTCATTTCAGACTCTAACATAGTGTCAACTGTCACATTAGAGAGAATGTTATCAGAGTATGATAACACAAACTTTCTATCTCGGGATTCGGAAAAATCTACTAAGGAGTTATCCTTTGAGGTAAGACCAAGAAACTTGGAATTATCGAAATATTTTGAAGGCATTTCTATATGTGATAGTTTGAGATAAGTTTTTGTCCACAGAATCAGATTGCTACAAACATAGAATTATGAGGTTTTTAACGTGTTTGCCTGCTATGAAACCCAGTGGCGGAACTAGAAAATAAATGATGGGGTGGCTTGAAAACAAATGGGCCTGACTTGGGCTGGCTTAAGCCTATTGTTTAGGCTTAAATTTTTTTTAACCCAACACAATTACACTATAAAATTTAAGTTTTTTATTGACTTTGAACCATCTTTTAGTCATTACATAGTTCCGCCCCTGATGATACCAATTTCAAAAGCGGGGGTCTAACAAACACACCCAATATTTCGTTCGACAATCTGTATGGACTAACTCCAATATAATTCTAAGAGAATCAACTAGACAGTTAGACTCAATTAAGGAAATATATCTAAGAGTTATATTTGTGTTTCTCAATGTAATCAGCAAATCAAACAGATAGGAATTCGTGAGATTGATTATTATAAGAAACAACTTGAACGGTACCAACGACCAATGTTCAAGTGTCAATCAATTTCAATCACAACCAAAGGTTGGATTTACCAATTGATTGAACTATGCACAACCTGTGATATTTTAATTATATAAACAAATATAATGCGGAAAATAAATAACACAGACAACAAAAGTTTTGTTAACGAGGAAACCGAAAATGCAGAAAAACCATGGGACCTAGTCCAGATTTAAACATCACACTGTATTAAGCCGCTACAGACACTAGCCTACCACAAGTTAACTTTGGACTGGAATGTAGTTGAGCCCTAACCAAGTCTAACAACGATTAAGTTACAGTCGCGTTCCTTACGCCTCTGAATCCCAACAGGACTCTACACATTTGATCCCTTAGCTAATCTCACACACAACTAAGAGTTGCTACGACCCAAAGTCGAAGACTTTATAAACAAATCCGTCTCCCACAAAAAAATCTATTCTGATAGATAAATATGTCTCCCACAAAAGTACCTACAAAGTTTTGTTCCGTCTTTTGATAAATTAAGATGAACATGAACCAATTGATAATCCGGTCTTATATTCCCGAAGAACAACCTAGAAATATCAATCACCTCACAATAACTTAACTATATAGTAGTAGAACAAGTTATTGTGGAATCACAAAGAATGAGGCGAAAAGCTTTGTGATTACTTTTTATATCTTACCTATCAGAGATAAATCTCGAGACAGTCTTAGAGAAGATAATACTCAATACGATAGAACAAGTAAGTTCAGAACACCCAACTACAGAGAAAATAGTTGGGTTTGGCTTCAGAATCCCAATGAAGTCATTAAGTCGATTACCTATAATGGTTTTAGGAAAAATCTAGGTTAGAGGAGAATCGAATCTAGTCGCAACTAGTATCACACAGAAGGTGTGGGGATTAGGTTTTCCAGTTTCTAGATTTCTCCCTTATATAGTCTTCAAATCAGGGTTTGATAGATTTAAAACAAAGCAATCAATAGTCACCGATAGATGAAATCCTGATTTAAGATTCAAGCTAAGTTTGCTTAAAACCAAAGAAATATTTGTCCACCGTTAGATGGTTTTAGCTTGTTACACACAAATGAAATATACCTTCATTTAGATATGGGTAACCGTACCTAAACGTATATATTGAGTTGGCTCAATAACAGTTAACCGAAGTTAGCCATTTGAACACTTTTGTATTAACCACATTCATCTAACACTTGTAGATCAAATAATAATTAAATGAATCTAATTGTGTTACTCATAGAGTTGTTCAATTTTTTATATTTTCATAGAAGTATACAAGACACAATTGAAACAAAATCGGATTTGATTCATGATTGCACAAAGTACTTATTCAAGAATCAATTCATGAACATTAAGACACGGTTTGGAAAGATTGCATTCCTTATTTATTAATGTATTTTTTCATGAGTATGAAATCATACTAAACCGGTTTTAGAACTTAAACCAACTCAGTTTGCAAACGGGTACGCAAACTTAAGTTCCGGACTTTGGTCTTGTCCGACAGTTCGCAAAAGGGTACGCATACTGTCGTTCTGGATCTAACTCAGGTAAAACCGTTCACATACTGGTATGCATATATACTTGGTTCCCGGACTTTAACAGTTAAAACCGTTCATATACTGTTATAGTTTTGATCACCGGAACTTGACAAACAATCTTGAGATAGCAACGCTTGCGAGTTCGACCGAGCAGTACTCTAACACTTATATCAATCAGGCTCACGGATCTCTATCTGTTCGAATTGCTGATTGTATTGAGAAAGATAGATAAAGCTCTTTGATATATTTCTTGATTGAGTATCACTTCTAAGTTGGTGCTCTCGGAATTATATTAGAGTTTAATCTATACAGACTGCCGAAAGAATTATTGGGTGTGGTTGTTATGCCCCCTCTTTTTCAATAATGAGCTAAAAAATGCATTTTTTTCTTCCATGCTAGCCACCATAATCTACAACATAAATTACCTCTTTCTCTCAATTTTCTGACCACACCAACCCAAAATTCTTACCACCATCATTGATTCGAATTAAACGAAACCTTCTGAACACATCCAACCTGTTAACACATCATCTTCGATACTAATTCTAGCCGCAGTATTAAACATAATTAGCCTCTTCATGAATTTTAATCAAACCCATTCATTTCCTTGTTCTTCTCACAAACCCTGGTTGCTTTCATATCTTCCTTCTTCATTAATTATCAAGCACCAATGGTATTAACAACATGTGTTCTTCCTTGAATTGATTTATCCAATCTATCTCAGTAAAATCGATCCAAACTCAAATATCAGTTGAACCCATTCTTTTAAACCCTCAAATTCTTCTTAATTTGTTTTATCAGTAGAATCTCTCAATTATATTAAATATAAACACACCAAACCCTAATTCTTCTATTATTCATCACAACTAACAACAAAAAAATTCATTACTCCTTCTCTGATTTGAACTTTATCTTAACTTCAATTGTTGCTCATTCCTTCAATTGTTTGTTCTTATTCATCTCCACTGAACCAAACCTATTTTCTATTTCATTAATTAGAACCAAAATCAACATCGATCTTCTTTTTGCGCTATTGGGAAATAGGAACCGCCATAGTTTGTTCACTGGTTCTAGTGTCTCTTGTTTTCGAAAATGGCTGGTAAAAAAAAAAAGATGGGAAGAAGAACATAGATGGAAGAGAGAAACTGAATAAAGGGATTTCAGGGTAATGATGTATATTGGAAATCATAGCCGTTCAAAAATCTTCGAGATTGCCTGATTTTGGATTAGGGGTTCAGATCGAAACACGTGGACGACAACAACTATGCTATTGACACATGTACAAAGAGGGAATTTTAGTATCTCAGCCAGTTCACGAGATCTCTCTATACGAGATTTTGGCGAGATATTGACCAGTCAGCACGAGATATTGACTGACATAATGGATTTAGATGTAATCCGTTCGATTGTCTTAGATTTGTAAGAAATAAAAAACTGGCTTAGATATGAAAAGCATGTCCCAAAATAAACCTATTTTTGTATATAATTCATTAAATTTTTGTCAAAAATAATATTTGATCTGATAAATTTGTGTCAAAATTTAGTTGGATTTAGAAAGGCATTTTAACTGGCATCCAACATATGGAACATCACTTGTTTGGGGATTTAGGAAATGGTAACGTGATTGACATCTAGGATGACCAGTGGATCCCAGAGATAAAACCTCATTTAGTAAAACACACAACAAACTCTGAAGAATTCACAAAAATAATTCAGTTGATAACAAATACTTATACTTAGGACAAAACAAGACTAGATTTTTTTTTAAAACCAAATTACCATAGATAAGATTCTGAATATTCGAATACGAATCGTAAAATAGAGGATAAGCCACATTGTACTATAAATGATACATGTATGTTTTCAGTTAAATCCTTGTAGAACTCTATTAATAATAATAGTTCAACTGCTAGCATTTTCAAGGAGTGGAACAGAATTTGGAGTCACAAGGTAACTCCCTCAATTAATAAAAAAAATTGCCTGGAAAGCTGCTCACTCCATACTTTCAAGTAATACGAGGGTAGCAGAAATACTTCCAAATATAGATACTAATACATTGTGCAGTAATATTAATGAAATCCTACCAAATCTTATACTGTAACTTTATATCTTAGGTACGGATACACTTGAATTTTGATATGCAATATGTCACAAATTGTAGAAAGGAGTTTCTTGAATAGCTCGATTCCAGGTTTAGGAATCATAATAGAAATGGGGGAGCTATGGATTGGTTGTTTTTTTGCAGTATAGTCATATGGCATGTTTGGAAAGCTAGATGTTTATATGCATGTCATTAGAAAATAAAAGAAAATTAGTACCCAAACTGCCAGGGAAATAGTCAAGTTTATAAATAGCTACACGAACATAAGAAAAAAAGACTATGACATCATTAAACATTTTACTATAGCCCTATAAATGATGCTGCTTTAGAAATTACATATGCAGAACCTGAAGATATGACAAAGTGTCCATAACTGTTATGACTAATATAGATACTTCTATGCATGAGCCAATAACTAGATCCGGAATAGGCATGACAATCGCTGACTAGCAGGTATACTGTGGAGGACCTGAAAATTACGTCCGGCGAGCCTGAGCGCGCAGGCCATAACTTCCCTAATGCGCCATTGATGAAGCTAAAGTTCGGTCCTTAAAGATAGGCAAATGCATGTCCATTTGCCCATGCAAGCATGCTCGTGGAGCATGATGTAGCTAACTTGGCTTCCATACCATTCCAAACTTACCCTTATCCGCTAAAGGGTATAAGGCTATTAGGCCAAGGCCAATGCATTCTTGCATGCATCACTGGCGCTGCCTCAACATAGAGAATTCGTCACTGAATTTCCTATCTAGCTGAGCGATCGTCATACCGCCGAGTCTTGTCCATGCATAAGGAATAAACATTGGACTTAGGCATAGGATGTCCCAATCCTATTGCCATTTCCCTACTGCGCTTACCAACTCTCTGTAGCTTGATAGTAAGTATGAGCATCCCTTTGCTGCCATGCAACTAAGCCTCATCAATCTTGGCCGCGATCATGATCTCTTGCATCGAGCTACCGAGATTAGATGATATGAGGGGCCAACGTACTGGACCGGCAATGCTGCAACTCACAGCTGCCTACGTAATCTTCCCTATTCTAAAGGGATCAAGCACAGACCGTAGTTCATCCTCGAAGGGACAGAAACTTAATCAAACTCGTTTGCAAGGTCGTGGCCAAGCAATAATGTAATGGCTTAGTGTGTATAGGTCGTTCCGTCGAAATGCATAAAGGATATGCATCATCGAGCCCATGGCATGTCACGGTAATCCCTATGCGTAACATGCTCCATTGGCGAGGCTACGCAGCAACAAATGAGGCCTAAGAATCATTTACACCGTTCCGGCTAAGCTATGAAGCTTACTTGGTGCATGGTACGCATATGCACCTTCAACCAAGTACCCCTCCCTATATATGTTAACTTGACATTTTTACAACTTTGATTAGGGAATGAAAAATCATTCACCAAGTTCCACTTTTATTATTCATGGTCGTTGCCATATATTTATGAATAATCGTCCAAGATGGATGTACATTCAGTTCTAGCTCACAAGCCAGTTCCAATGTCCGGACATGATGGCTGAACATTTCCAACCCGATGTCCAGCCATGATGGCTTTCCGCTGCCAACCCGATATCCATCTGTGGTGGATGAACATTGTCAACGCTGGCCAAGGGACAATTTTTCTTTTTCCTACGCAATGGAAGCTTTGGATAAAGATTCCTCTCGGGCCATGGGGAATTTTTTGCATGCGCCATGCTAAAAACACGGGGTGTTACAATATTCACCCCTTTAAAGAATTTTGTCCCTGAAATTCAAAAGAAAACTATTATAGACTAACTCTTCGGTTTGGATTTCCTGAGCAAAAGTCTCATACCAGATGCTCAGAAATCATGGGTTTCTTCATTTTGTCATGGAGCATCAATTATGACCTTTTGAACAAACGTCCCATACCGCATACTCAGGAATCCAAAAATATTCCACAACTTTACCAAGAATCTCAACTGGCCATTTTCCAAAAGGATATCTCGACAAGGTATCCTAAATGTGCACCCCATACTACACACTCAGAAGCCCCTAAAGTTCACAAAGTTGGTGCCAACAAACTGTAGTACTCTGTGGAACAGGATCTAGTTGCCCACCGTCCCAGACGGTTATCCAGGTTGTCATTTGTAAGTGGGTGTTGATGGTGGTTTTTATCTTAGGGTTAAAATCGTAAAACCTTGCATCTGACATGACGTCACTACGACCACTAACGCATTTATTGAATCATTCAACATACCTACGTAAAAATTACTGGGGTACCTTTTTTTTTTAATATATATACGCTATATTCCACGGCATAACCCTCAAATACTGACTGGAAACATCTCCGCGCCAAGGCATGCCAACCATACCAGCCACATCTCCGCGCCAAGGAATGCCAACCATGCCAGCAACACCACAGTGCCAATGGCATGCCATGTCAGCCACATCTCCGCGCCAAGGCATGCCAACCATGCCAGCCGCACCACTGTGCCAAAAGCATGCCATGCCAGCCGCAACACTGTGCCAAAGGCATGCCATGGCAGCCACACCACAGTGCCAATGGCATGCCACGCCAGCCGCAACACTGTGCCAAAGGCATGCCATGGCAGCCACACCACAGTGCCAATAGCATTCCACGCCAGCCACATCTCCGCGCCAAGGCACGCCAACCATGCCAACCGCACCACTTTGCCAAAGGCATGCCATGCCAGCCACATCTCCGCGCCAAGGCATGCCAACCATGCCAGCCGCACCACTATGCCAAAAAAATGCGGCCCTACCACCGTGCCGCTGGCTGCCAAACGAAGGGTTGCAAAAATCAACGGCTACCCTTCCATCTGAGATGCAGATCTCAATCGTACAAGTTCGCCACCTAACGCATGGCAACTTTCGGCCCTAGTTCAAACATCACGGTTTATGCCAAAACCCTAAT
The DNA here is from genome assembly GCF_003573695.1 of Papaver somniferum. Taxonomy (NCBI): domain Eukaryota; kingdom Viridiplantae; phylum Streptophyta; class Magnoliopsida; order Ranunculales; family Papaveraceae; genus Papaver; species Papaver somniferum. The sequence goes on along the minus strand of NC_039362.1, from coordinate 189,383,213 downwards.
TTTGGCCGCGCCTATAACATGCCAAAGCCATGCAGCCCTACCACCATGCCGCTGGCTGCCAAACGAAGGATTGTAACAATCAACGGCTACCCTTCCGTCTGAGATGCAGATCTCGGCATACAAGTTCGCCACCTAACTCATGGCAACTTCCGTCCCAAGGCCAAATATCACGGTTTATGCCAAAACCCTACTTTTGGCCGCGCCTAAAACATGCCAAACCCATGCGACCTTATCACCATGCCTCTAGCCGCCAAACGAAGGGTTGCAACAATCAACGGCTACCCTTCCATATGAGATGCAGATCTCAGCCGTACAAGTTCGCCATCTAACGCATGGCAACTTCCGGCCCAAGGCCAAACATCACGGTTTATGCCAAAACCCTAATTTTGGCCGCGCCTAAAACATGCCAAAGCAATGCGGCCCTACCACCATGCCGCTGGCTCCCAAACGAAGGGTTGCAACAATCAACGGCTACCCTTCCATCTGAGATGCAGATCTCAGCCGTACAAGTTCGCCACCTTACGCATGGCAACTTCCGGCCCAATGCCAAACATCACGGTTTATGCCAAAACCCTAATTTTGGCCGCGCCTAAAACATTCCAAAGCCATGCCGGCCCTACCACATGCCACTGTCTGCCAAACGAAGGATTGCAACAATAAACGGCCACCCTTCCTCTTGAGATACGAATCTCAGCCATATAAACTTGCCAACAAACGATTTATGGAAATCTCTTGGCCACGACGCCAAAACCCTAATTTGGTCTTGCCAAGAACATGCAAGCGCTGCAACCATGCCGCTGGTTTTCAAATAAAGGGTTGCAACAATCAACGGCCACCCTTTCTCCTGAGATACGCATCTCAGCCATACAAACCTACCATCAAATGACTCGTGGAAATGTCTTGCCTGCGATGCTAACTCTTGGTCACGACACCAACTTGGTTGCGATGCTAACTCTCTGGTCATGGCACCAACCTGGCTACGATGCTTATTCTTTGGTCACGATACCAACTTGGCTACAAACGCCAAATACTTTGGCCTCGCCACACGTGGCAACATGCTACACATTATCCACGAAAACACTCGAGACATCAAAACATGTCATAAACTGGGGGATGCTCATCAGGGTATTGGTATGGCGGTCTACAACGTGCCGCGTACACTACGCCCGTTACAGAAAAGTGTCATAAGGGTGAGGAGGTTTGTAAATACAAAAATTAATGGTGAAACGTTTCCTTCATTATCGAAACATCAATTCCTGACGTCACCCGTTACTATTTTCTTCCATTTACTCAACCGTTTCCACTTCTTACGAGACCAGGGCACGTTTCGTTGCGACTTGTATAAATAGGTCTCACCTATTTCCACCAAACACAAGTTTTGGTCAGGAACATACAACACTCAGAAATTACATGTTAGCTTTCACATATGTTAGCTTTACACTTTCTGATGCAAGTCTTCAAACATCTACTCTTCCAGAATCAACTATTCTGGTATCAACACTCTCTTCGCTTCCCTCCCCAAGACCAAACCTTCTCCTGCTCTTTGTGACCGAAGCAAGTATGGAATGACCATTTATTGGTTTAAGCCGGATTTGTACATATTTATCTCTTGAATCAAAGTACTCCCTTGCAGTACATTGTTTAGGGTTTAGACTCGTTTCGCACCCACACACTCGAAATTACCAAAATCAGCAGAAACTGTTTTCACCCTCAAAAAATTGGCGACCACAGGGGAGATTAATCTATCGGTCACAATATCAATTCCCGATTTTCGATTCCATCTTTTCAACCCAGATATCGAGATGATGGAAGTATACTAGCCGCCTCCTCGGTTATCAGATGATTCTGGAACGACTGGGGACTTAGGAGTGATTGGGGACTTTTCATAGTCGTGGCGCCGCCGTCCACAGAAACTATTTACGCCCGGGAGATCCATTTTGTTGGGAGACTCTAAAAAGCAAGTAAGTCTTGAAAAACGAGTTGCATGTTCTACTACCTAGAATTTTCATATAGATGGTAGAAACTGATATCCATGCTATCCCTATGTTTCATCCCATACTTTCTACTGTCACACGATTCCATAGCATTCCTGGAGTATTTCGTGTCATTTATGGTCATGATCAAACCCGTGTTATTCTAAAAAAAAAAATCATAATCCAAAATACTCATAGGTGACAATTATCTACCAATTCAAAAACCCCAAAAACAAAATATCAAACCATAAACCAGGCGTTCAGTTCACCTTTCAAAAATCGAACCACAAACTAGGCGTTTTTGCCTTTCAAAAAAAAAAAAAAAAACCTAAATAAAGATGTTCAGAAGACAAGAGTACATTCAAGGAAAACCATCTAGTAATAGCTTGCTCTTCTTAGAGAAAGCCTCCTTCGTGCTTGCGAGAGCCGCCCGTTTCAGCTTCAGCTCCGTGGACAACCTTTCGATCTCCGCCTCCTGTTGTGTGACCTCATCCGCGGAAGGGCCTTCAGCCGCCATGGTCTGCAACCTTTCGATCTCAAAGAAACCTTCAACAAACCAGGGAACGTTGAACCCGTGGTCTACGCACACATCACGATGAAACTTCCATCTTGAGACCACGTCCTCAGAAACGGTATGGCCAGTCACTTTGCACATATCGTCAATCGAAGATAAAGCTTTCTCCACACGCTTGACCAGCGCAAATCGACTATCAACCTTTTTGGTTGTGGCGATGTGTCCATACTTTTCCCATATCTTGGTATATAACGCCTCGTATTTGGCTGGCATGCAGAAGCCGCCGATCAACACCTGATCTGGATAAGGAAATAAGTATGGAGGAGCGAAAATGGCGCCCGCAACCGAACCGGCAACTGGCAAGGGATTCTTAACTACAATTGCACAAGCGGTCGCTGGAGCACTCTCCGATACCTGAACCGCAACAATATATTCATCTTGATCGACCTCCATTTCCGGGTTACCAGGCGCAGTTTCCACGGTTGGAGGCAAAGCTGTATCTCCACGGTTTTCCGCCTCGGGGCCATCTTCAGGAGCGGGTTCTCCCTGTGATATCGTGGTTTTAGACTTTTTTCAAAAAAAAAAAGAGAGAGATAAAGGAAAAAGAAGAATGCGTGGAAAACTCACTGATTCACTTCCAGACTGACTAGAAGAAGACTCAGCGCTGCTGTCGGAAGAGTTGATTTCATTATCACTAGTTTCCGAGCTTTCCTCCTTTTAGAGCTCTTCTTCACCGCAAGAAGGCTCGGCATTGTCATCCTATGCCCCGAGAGCCGCCGTTCTCTGAGGCTCAGCATTACCACTCTCTGATGCGGGAGCCGCCGTTTCCTGACTACGTGCAAGCTGGGCAAAGGCATTCACACCCTGGTTAAGGAATAAGGGAATATTTTCAATAACGAAAGAACTGTGCAATCCGACTGAGTGGGCAAGAAAAATAATACATACCCGAACGTTGGAAGAACTGAAAGTCACAAGGGCCGTTGAATATGATCGAAAACCACCCGCGCGATCTTTCGACCTTCGATCCTTCTTTTGGGGACTGTTCGTGTCCGTGTTAGGAGATTTCCTCTTGGGCGAGGAAGGATCCCTTAACAATGGATGTCTTTCTAAAGTTCCATCGGAAGGCCTACCACATGTATTCTTTACTACGTCATTCACGAATCCATGAATGGCAAGGAACTCGTCCTGCCAAAATATGTTATACTTGGAAGTGGTTGTCGTATTTCGTGCAGGAAGCAAGAAGGGAAGACTTATACCTGGCGCAAGAGAACTAGCATCAAGAGCAGCTGGCAAAAATTTTTCTGGAACAACCGACTGACGAGAGAGCGGGACCACTTGGTCAAATACCATATGTCGTTGCGCCCTATCAATGTTATAAGAGACTGCCTGACAAGATCCTCGAAAGAAAGACGGTACATAACCAGGCGTGCAAATTCGCATGAACACAACCTCCCCACGCTCGTGTTCTTTTCAGAAAACAAAGATGTAGAGCAGAGGAAAAAGTGTCTATTTGAACTATGGAACCATGCACCGGAGCCCATGGACGAAAGTTGATTGTGTAGTAGTTGTCAAGGAAGTGATGAGTGCCAAATATTGTATATATTTGCACCTTTTTATTGGCATTTAACTCATCATTTGTGCACTAACGCTCAATTTTATCCCATATTCCGTGTTTTCGTTTTCAAGAATAAATACTTTTCTCAATTAATTTTGCATTTTTAGGTACTAAATAAAGCTTGGTTAACTCACGGAGCGAAAAGAGCAAAGAAACGGCAAAGACTCCCGCAGAAAGGCAGCGAAGAATGATGTTTGCAAGAGCCGGATCAACTAGAAGTGGGCTTGAATAGGAAGAATTGTCTTTAAAGAAGATATGGGCTTGGCATACCCAAGGCCCAAAACCCTTACCCAAATCCATTTCCAATATCCATACCCATTTCCATGAGAGCCGTCGGATTGGATCCATCACATCATCCAACGTTCGCCTCATCACCGAGCATCAAATCTTGAAGCTCCTGTCAAACATCATAGTACCTAACTCCAATCTAAGCCGTCAGAATTGTTGTATCACGCATCCAACGGACGCTGCAAGCTTGTTCCATCTTAGCCGTTCGATTCAATCCATATGTGATCATCCAACGTATCAACTTTGCCGGACATCGAATTTACTACACCCGCTCAACACCCTAGCACCAAATATCTTCTCCCCAAAACAATCGACTTCTCCTCTTCTTCCCAAATTTCTCCTTCTTCCCCGACCAACAGATCTGCAACACCATTCTTCCCCTTCTTCTCGAGATTCACCATCACTACCTTCACCCGAAACCACAACAGACTAACCCTAAACCCTAGACTCTCTCTAGATTAGTTTTAGCTTCTCGCAGAGACGCTACAACCAAAAAAGAGAGAACTAGGGTTTGTAGCAGAGGCGATGTAAGATACAATTGGAGCAGGAGGAGTAGCAGAGAAGGAAGACAAGACATGGGTCGAGGGGGAGACAACAAAAGCAGAGACGGGTGAGCTTTAATTTTAATTTTCAATGTAAACCCTAAATTGGGAATTTTTGGGGAAACTGTTAAGAACCCTAATTTTGGGTATAAATAGAACATGGTATTGTGTGTGTGTGGGTATGCCCGGATTAGCCGGTGCACCAAGCTGTAGTAATTTATGTTTGTTTTCAGTAGTGTTATTATGTTCTAATTAAATAACTAGGGTTTAGATGAAACCTTAGCTTTCTGCTGTGTTATTCATACTAATTGTGTTGCTATTGAATGCTTAAACTGTTAGGATAGTTTCAATCTTAGTACGTCAATGCTTTGCTTTCACAGTGTATGCCATGTATCCATTGTAGTCAGGATAAAATTGTGTTGACTATGCTGCAGCTCATGCTTTAGAGACTATTGTTAATCCCTTGACTAGTTGTGCTTAATTAGACAGTTAGTGCCCCGGATTGATATTTTAGTTGTGATTGAATCATCCATTGGTGAAACACCTTAGGTAAGTAATAGACTTGACACCTCTACCTTATCTGTTAAAAGGACAAGAGTATCATAATCAGTTGAATACATAGTATGAGTTAATGGTGGATTCGACAATCCTAGTACCTTCATTCTCAGTGTTTACTCCCTGTATTATTTGCATCTTTTAGTTTTATTTATTTTTTGTTGTAATCCTCACCAACACCTTGTCGTATCGACACATCAAAACAACCCCCATTTTGGTTACTCTTTCTTGTTTAGAATCAGTTTAAGTGAGACCATAGTTTCAAATCTACACCCAACTTGTCCCTGTGGATCGACCTATGCTTGCCCTGTGTTACATTGTGACACTGTGCACTTGCAGTTAAACATAGTCGTAGGCATTCTTTCAAGTCCTACCAAGTTTTTGGCGCCGCTGCCGGGGACTCGGTAGCGGTGTGATTGTTTCTTTTATTCCACTTTACTGACTTTTAATATACTGCTTGTATATATGTGTTAGATTTTTGGTTTTTCTGTTGTTAATAGTGTTAGATGTAACTAGTTTATTTGATCTGCCATTTTGTAATAGTTTAATAACATCATCGTTCCACTTCATCTTAGCTGTAGTTTATCTGCCATTTTGTAGTTGTTAACTTAGCATCACTGCATTTTCATTTTCACTGCACTTTCATTTTCCCTGCATTCCACTTCATCTTGGCTTACTGTTTGTATATATATGTTAGCTTAGCCTTCCATGTGTTAGCTTAGTCTGCCATGTAACATAGTCTGCCTCATTTGCATACTTAGCAAACAGTAACCTTGTGTATATATGTGTTAGCTTTCTATTTGTTCTGTCACCTGCATACCTGAAAAGCATCACTGCATCTGTGGCTTTGCCCATTATATGTGGCTTTGCTCATTTTGTCATCGTCTGTAGCTTTGCCATGCCCTGTAACTGCCTGCTTCCCAGTCTTGGCCTTGCCACAACTGCATCTGTTACTGCATTTTCTTGGAGTACTTGAGCATTAAGTCTGCATATTGACCATTGGGTCATTTTTGGTTGTATAACAAGTGCAACTGTGAAGCTTAACATACTGTGAATTCTTGAATGTGCTGCTGTCATCTTGAATGCCTGAAATCTGTTGCTGTGAATGTGGTGTGGTGCTGTCAACTGTGAAATTTGCTGAAATTTAATGTTGTGAATGCATGAGTTGTATGCTGAGTTAGCAGTGTCATCTTGAATGCATGAAATTTGCTGCTGTGGGCTGTGAGCTAGCTTACTGCCACTGAAGAGGTGATCCTACCAAGGGTTGCGATCAATCTTTTATAAACCCTAATGACCATGCACACATGTACCATTCACCATAATTTGAACATGAAGAATTTTGTACTCCCATGAATTTAGACTCCACCACAGAAGCTTTCAGACTCAGTGAGCAAAACTTTGCTAGATCTACATCACGAATTCAGGCATATTTAGATCATATTTTGCTTCACCTACAAAAGGAGGAAATTCATGAGGAAATGTATGTTGTCCCTAATGAAGTATCTAGTCCCATTCATGTAAATGATGTTGAATATGAACCTAATTTATAGGAACATGAATCGACTAATGACACCACCACTGTTAATGAGGACCAATATGCATGTTACCATGATGATGATTATGAAGATTATGATGATAATGATGTTATGTTAGAAGAACATGAAAATAGTGTGGAACCTCTTGGTTCAATAACATATGGCTTCTCGCCCTCGACCTTCATGAATGTTGTTTCTTCTATTTCTAATATTCATTGCAATTCAAATGATTTTGATACTGATATGGGGCTTGTACAATTGTTCTGTGAAGATGAGCATGACATAGAAAAAGTTGAATCTTCTGTAGACACTAATGTTCCTATAATTGAAAATGAATTAGTTGTGTCTGATTCCATACCTAAGTCACAATATGTTATTTCTTCTGATGTTGATTTGAGTACTTCGGACAATCATGATACCGAGCTAGGTCTTGATATTTTATTCAATGAATGTGAGCATGATTCACCTATTTCTGATTTATGGAAAGTATGTGATGGTACTATTGGTCCTATACATGAAAATAACTTAGAAGTACCTACTTTCTTTCCTAAGTCACAGATTGAGATTATTCCACCCAACCTAGATTTGGTTTGTCACAAAAATTTTAAACCAACTATTCTGAGAGTCCCTAATCTAGTATTGGAACTGTGTGCTTCCCAAGTCCTCTTGGACTATTTTGCATCTAAATATAACACCTTTAAGGAGCCATAGTTGGAATATGCATGTTTGCCCGTCCCTAGCAAAGTCCATTTCGAGTTAGACCTTGTGCATGACGAACCCCCAAAACTGCGAGATTTTGTATCCAATAGTATATCTAGTGTAAAATCCAGGTTTAGGGGTAGCTCATTTGGTTTTTCACTCTCACTCGCATTTCAGTCCAACTATAGTTGTTTGAAATTGTCTATGTTTCAACACTTTTTCTTTTGGGTTGATCCTCAACTCTTTAGACTGTATGTATATAGTGAATTGTTTGTATATAATCTGGTAGGTAATGTTTAGTGGAATCATATGTTTCTTGTATATATTGTGCTAACCCAATGTGAATTCAGTTGAGTTACTGTTGGGTTTTGCCTTGAATAATGGAGTTCAAAACTTTCTTTCGCCAATATCCGGTAATCTCTTTCCTTTTTCTACACTTAGCATCGTTCTCATGGTATGTGTTATAATCATGTTTATCTTTTGAAACATTGAGGACAATGTTTAGTTTAGGTTTGGGGGTGAAAAGTAGATACTTTGATAACATGTTATAATTGAAAACAAAACTCTTTCTTTTTGGAAAAAAAAATCAAAAAATCAAAAAAGAAAATTAAAAAATTCGAAAAAAAACATAAAAATGGAGCTCATTTACCTTGAAATGTTGAATCTTGTGCATGTATGTAAACATAAGGATTCTCAGTCTAGATATTTAGGCACCCTGATTCTAGCACAATTCATATAGTGATAAGAAACTTGCACGCGTACGATCTACCAATACATGTATAGCCTCATCCTTGAGGTGTTCTATCGGAAGTCACGATTGCCAATCACTTTAGAATACTGAACGAAACTTGACTAGCTTGTTCTTTGGTTGGTTGGGATAGAAGGTGGAGGTTACATTAAGAAAGACAACCATCGAATTTAACTGGGTGCATCAAAAAGGGCTACCTCTTGCAAAGTGTCATGTAATTTTTTGTTTCTTTTTGCTTATGTATCAAAAGAGTTACCATGTTGTATATAATTTTTTTCAAAAAAAAAATCAAAAAAAAAAAATCAAGTATTTATCAATTTCATCCTCTCTTGTTCCAAAAATAAAAGAGAGTAGTCAATGTAAATAAGAGTCATGTAAAGAGTCATCTTTTGTGTTTTTGTGTTATAAGCAAGGAAGGGTGTATGCCATTGATGTACAACGCGAGTAATTGTGAAATACCTCCAACTCATTCACAATTCTCGTAAAGTCCGGACAGCTAGCTAGATTTCGACCTCGGTTCTTAGCCTGAGAAACTATCTCTTGGTGATTAGTAGTCATAACATCCGATCTTTCTTCACACATGTGTAGATACACTTTACACTCTTATCACATGTCTTTATTTGTTATCAGTGTTAGGATTGGGCCTTTGATAGCTAGATTGACATCTCAATTTTGCTGTGAGCTTCTACTGTCTTGCACATGTCACATTTCATGGAATCTGAGCTTATATTTTGTCCTAGAACTTTGTAGGTACGTTCTAAGCAAACCTTCACGAGACTTCAACTCGTCCACTAGGGACACTTAGTGGTTTAAAAGGCTTATTGCATTCGCTAAATGCAATAAAGAGACCAGCGATAGTGGTATAGGTAGGATTTCCTTAGTTTTGTTTTACTTGAGGACAAGTAAAATTCAGGTTTGAGGGTATTTGATGAGTGCCAAATATTGTATATATTTGCACCTTTTTATTGGCATTTAACTCATCATTTGTGCACTAACGCTCCATTTTATCCCATATTCCGTGTTTTCGTTGTTTTCAAGAATAAATACTTTTCTCAATTAATTTTGCATTTTTAGGTACTAAATAAAGCCTGGTTAACTCATGGAGCGAAAAGAGCAAAGAAACGGCAAAGACTCCCGCAGAAAGGCAGCGAAGAATGATGTTTGCAAGAGCCGGATCAACTAGAAGTGGGCTTGAAGAGGAAGAATTGTCCTTAAAGAAGATATGGGCTTGGCATACCCAAGGCCCAAAACCCTTACCCAAATCCATTTCCAATATCCATACCCATTTCCATGAGAGCCGTCAGATTGGATCCATCACATCATCCAACGTTCGCCTCATCACCGAGCATCAAATCTTGAAGCTCCTGTCAAACATCATAGTACCTAACTCCAATCTAAGCCGTCAGAATTGTTGTATCACGCATCCAATGGTCGCTGCAAGCTTGTTCCATCTTAGTCGTTCGATTCAATCCAGATGTGATCATCCAACGTATCATCTTTGCTGGACATCGAATTTGCTACACCCGCTCAACACCCTAGCACCAAATATCTTCTCCCCAAAACCATCGACTTCTCCTCTTCTTCCCAAATTTCTCCTTCTTCCCCGACCAACAGAACTGCAACACCATTCTTCCCCTTCTTCTCGAGCTTCACCATCACTAACTTCACCTGACACCATAGCAGACTAACCCTAAACCCTAGACTCTCTCTAGCTTAGTTTTAGCTTCTCGCAAAGACGCTACAACCAATAAAGAGAGAACTAGGGTTTGTAGCAGAGGCGATGTAAGAGGCAATTGGAGCAGGAGAAGTTGCAGAGAAGGAAGACAAGACATGGGTCGAGGGGGAGACAAAAAAAGCAGAGACGGGTGAGCTTTAATTTTAATTTTCAATGTAAACCCTAAATTGGTAATTTTGGGGGAAACTGTTAAGAACCCTAATTTTGGGTATAAATAGAACATGGTATTGTGTGTGTGTGGGTATGCCCGGATTATACGGTGCACCAAGCTGTAGTAATTTATGTTTGTTATCAGTAGTTTTATTATGTTCTAATTCAATAACTAGGGTTTAGATGAAACCTTAGCTTTCTGCTGTGTTATTCATACTAATTGTGTTGCTCTTGAATGCTTAACTTGTTAGGATAGTTTCAATCTTAGTACGTCAATGCTTTGCTTTCACAGTGTATGCCATGTATCCATTGTAGTCAGGATAAAACTGTGTTGACTATGCTGCAGCTCATGCTTTAGAGACTATTGTTAATCCCTTGACTAGTTGTGCTTAATTAGACAGTTAGTGCTCCGGATTGATATTTTAGTTGTGATTGAATCATCCATTGGTGAAACACCTTAGGTAAGTAATAGACTTGACACCTCTATCTTATCTGTTAAAAGGACAAGAGTATCATAATCAGTTGAATACATAGTATGAGTTAATGGTGGATTCGACAATCCTAGTACCTTCATTCTCGTTGTTTACTCCCTTTGTTATTTGCATCTTTTAGTTTTATTTATTTTCTGTTGTAATCCTTACCAACACCTTGTCGTATCGACACATCAAAACAACCCCAATTTTGGTTACTCTTTCTTGTTTAGAATCAGTTTAAGTGAGACCATAGTTTCAAATCTATACCCACCTTGTCCCTGTGGATCGACCTGTGCTTTCCCTGTGTTACATTGTGACACTGTGCACTTGCAGTTAGACATAGTCGTAGGCATTCTTTCAAGTCCTACCAGGAAGTCAACTAGGTTCGAGACAGATCTTGAGCGCATGTTCACCCAACGAATTAAGTATCCTAGAACCACCCCAAGACTCAGGAAGTGAAGCCATCGGTTTAGGAGCGTACTTATCGAAATGCTCCCACAACCACGCTTGGATAAAAGCAACATGTACATACGAGTCTACTTTCATGTAACCGTTCGAAGCACGAATGTCCCCAACCAGATGATCCAAATGTGTGTACAAAGAACCGAGAAACAATCTTCCAATGGGATGAACAACACCTTTCGCCAATCTGATGGCAAACTTAATGAGACCCTGTCTTATTTCCTTTTTACCAGAGCCGTCGTCAAAAATGTTCCTGGATAACCAAAGAACCAAGAACGCTGCGAGATGAAGCGTACTATTCTTGTGATCTGGCTCCAACTCATCTGGGAACCATTGAGACACCCACCAGCTGTAGAAACACCTCGTCTCGTTTTCCTTCCGAAAAAAACCTTTCGACTTCGCAACGAGAGCAGTGTGCATTTGTTCTTCATCTTCAGACAAGGTGATATCAAGATTCCCTTTTATGGGAAGGTTCAGCAAGCCCTGGATATCTTTCCTGATTTGAAGCTCCGCAGAAGCGGTGACAGCACCAATGATTTGCGCCTTGGTCAAATTTGCTTTCATAGAGTCCTGAGTTATCATGAATTGCATCCACTTGTTGAAAGAACGCAACGGACTCTGGCAGACTCTGAAGTCAATGGAAGAAGCAGGATACTCTTTCCTCTGAAGGCAAAACCGTATTACACAACCTGGTCGAACCGACCAGACGTCTCCTTCACCCTCTGAACCAGTCAGAAGGATGGGCACAAACTTGGGATGATTTCTCCTAGCTGTGGCGGACATTGTAAGGAATTCATCATCCGTGTTTGGCTTAGAACTGCCAATGTTTTTCAAAGCCGTGATAGGGTTTTTCTCAAGTGACATCCTAACGAAACCTTCTTAAGCCGCTTTCACTTTCAAAGCATTTACAACAAAAGAAAGGGGTATAAAAATTACTACTGGAAGGAGGGTACACGAAGATTACTTTATCAGCAATGAAGAATTCATTTCGGTTGAAAGCCACTCTATTTTCAACCACAAGTCATAACACACATAACCGAAGAAATGAAAATTAGCAAACACTTATGTAGCCACAGAAAGCACACTACTTTCCAAAACCGTACCTCGCAGCGGAAAGTACGCGCTCGACCAAGAAAGCACGCTCCACCACGGAAACTATGCACACGGCTACACCAAGAAAAATGGAAACCCTAAAAACTAGGTTTTCATGGGAAAAGAATTGGTGGCAATCACCTGCCCGTGCATGCCTACTATTGCATAATAATTGAGGTGTTTAACGCTATTGCGGTGTTCACGCTAAAATATTTCTACAAGCTCATAGAAGATATACCTATGGCTAGGGTTTGCGCCAATAAAAAAAAGGAAAGAGATTGAAGGAGGAACCCTGGAGTACATACCTGGAATGATTGCTCACTTTATCGCTACCACTCTGCCGCTAGCACAAGGACGTGAAAACAAAGGTACAAATTAAAGGGGGGAGCAACCCCTTTTATAGGCGTAAAACTTTTGGAATTTGAATAAGGATAGGATTCCCTATTTAGGCCACGAATGGGAAAAGGCAATTGGGCCCTATAAGAACAAGTCTCACGGTGCCCAACAAGTCCGCGCCATGCCATGTCTCACGGTTCCCAAACAATCCGCGCCAAGGCTTCCTTACGGTGCCCAAACAGTCCAAGTCTTCCTCACGGTGCCCAAACAGTCCGCGCCATGCCATGCCAGCACCGTGCCAAGAGTCCGCGCTCTGCCGTGCGAGCTCCATACCAAGCCAACATTCTGCATCTCAACCAGCAACCGCCCCTACCATTTCACGGTCTAGCCAGCAACACCACGGGAAGGATTCACGCAAGGCCGTCAAGAACCACGGATTATCAAAACACTCACGAAAAAGGTTAGACGGATCTTCCTGAGCATCTTTTCATGACTTTCCATTTCGATCTTGTTCTTGCCTGTCACCATCTTATACTTACCTCGCAACAACGCTCCTGTTCCGAGCTAAGCAGGGGACTTAATGTTGATGGTGGTTTTTAGCTTGGGGTTAAAATCGTAAAACCTTACATCTGGCATGACGTCACTACGACCACTAACGCATTTATTGAATCATTCAGCATGCCTACATAAAAATTATTCGGGTACCTTTTATATATATATATATATATACGCCATATTTTACGGTAGAACCCTCAAATACTGACTGGAAACATCTCCGCGCCAAGGCATGCCAACCATGCCAGCCGCACCATCGTGCCAAGGGCATGCCATGCCAACCACATCTCCGCGCCAAGGCATGCCAACCATGTCGTCCGCACCACGATGCCAATGGCATACCATGCCAGACACATCTCCACGCCAAGGCATGCCAACCATGCCAGCGCACCACGGTGCCAATGGAATACCATGCAAGCCACATTTCCACGCCAAGGCATGCCAACCATGCCGGCCACACCACGATGCCAATGGAATACCATGTAGGCCACATCTCCGCGCCAAGGCATGCCAACCATGTCAGCTGCACAACGGTGCCAATGGCATACCATGCCAGCCACATCTCTGTGCCAAGGCATGCCAGCCACACCATAGTGCCAATGGAATTCCATGCCAGTCACATCTCCGCGCCAAGGAATGCCAACCATGCCAGCCGCACCACTGTGCCAAAGGAATGCCATGCCAGCCACATCTCCGCGCCAAGGCATTCCAACCATGCCAGCCGCATCACTGTGCCAAAGGCATGACATGGAAGCCACACCACAGTGCCAATGGCATGCCATGCCAGCCAAATCTCCGCCCCAATGTATGCCAACCATGTCAGCCGCACCACTGTTCAAAAGGCATGCCATGCCAGCCACATCTCCGCGCCAAGGCATGCCAACCATGCCAGCTGCACCACTGTGCCAAAGGAATGCCATTCCATCCACATCTCCACGCCAAGGCATTCTAACCATGCCAGCCGCACCACTATGCCAAAGTCATGCGGCCCTACCACCATGCCGCTGGCTGCCAAACAAAGGGTTGCAACAATCAACGACTACCCTTCCATCTGAGATGCAGATATCGGCCGTACAAGTTCGCCACCTAACGCATGGAAACTTCGGGCCCAAGGTCAAACATCACGGTTTATGCCAAAACCCTAATTTTGGACGCGCCTAAAACATGCCAAAGCCATGCGGCCCTACCACCATGTCGCTGGCTGTCAAACGAAGGGTTGCAACAATCAACGGTTACCCTTCCATCTGAGATGCAGATCTCAGCCGTACAAGTTCGCCACCTAACGCATGGAAACTTCCGGTCCAAGTCCAAACATCACGGTTTATGCCAAAACCCTAATTTTGGCCGCGCCTAAAACATGCCAAATCCATGCGGCCCTACCACCATGCCGTTGGATGCCAAACAAAGGGTTACAACAATCAACGGCTACCCTTCCATCTGAGATGCAGATCTCAGCCGTACAAGTTCCCCACCTAATGCATGGAAACTTCCGGCCCAAGGCCAAAAATCACGGTTTATGCCAAAACCTTAATTTTGGCCGCGCCTAAAACATGTCAAAGCCATGCGTCCCTACCACCATGCCGCTGGCTGCCAAACGAAGGGTTGCAACAATCAACGGTTTCCTTTCCATCTGAGATGTAGATCTCAGCCGTACAAGTTCGCCACCTAATGCACGGAAACTTCCGGCCCAAGGCCAAACATCACGGTTTATGCCAAAACCCTAATTTTGGCCGCGCCTAAAACATGCCAAAGCCATGCCGGCCCTACCACATGACATAGGCTTCCAAACGAAGGGTTGCAACAATCAACGGCCGCCCTTCCTCCTGAGATACGAATCTCAGCCATACAAACTTTCCAACAATCGATTTATGCCAATCTCTTGTCCACGACACCAAAACCCTAATTTGGATGTGCCAAGAGCATGCAAGCGCTGCAACCATGCCGTTGGTTGCCAAACAAAAGGTTGCAACAATCAACAACCACCCTTCCTTCTGAGATACGAATCTCAACCATACAAACCTTCCACCAAATGACTATGGCAATGTCTTGGCCGCGATGCTAACTCTTGGTCACGGCACCAACTTGGGTGCGATGCTAAGTCTCTGGTCACGGCACCAACCTGGCTACGATGTCTATTCTTTTGTCACGGCACCAACTTGGCTACAAATGCCAAATCCTTTGTCCACGCCACATGAGGCAACATGCTACACGTTTTCCACGAAAACACTCGAGACATCAAAACATGTCATAAACTGGGGGATGCTCATCAGGGTATTGGTATGGCGGTCTACAGCGTGCGGCGTACACTACGCCCATTACATGAAAGTGTCATAAGGGTGAGGCGGTTAGTATATACAAGAAGTAATGGTGAAACGTTTCCTTCATTATGGAAACATCAATTCCAGGCGTTACTCGTTACCATTTTCTTCCATTTACTCAACCGTTTCCACTTCTTACGAGACCAGGGTACGTTTCGTTGCGACTTGTGTAAATAGGTCTCACCTATTTCCACCAAACACAATTTTTGGTCAGGAACATGCAACACTCAGAAATCACCTGTTAGCTTTCACATCTGTTAGCTTTACACTTTCTGATGCAAGTCGTCAAACATCTACTCTTCCAGAATCAACTATTCTGGTCTCAACATTCTCTTCGCTTTCCTCCCCAAGACCAACCCTTATCCTCCTCTTTGTGACCGAAGCAAGTCTGGAAGGGAATTTTCTGGTTTATGCCGTATTTGTACAGATTGATCTCTCGAATCAAAGTACTCCCTTGTAGTACGTTGTTTAGGGTTTAGACTTCGCACTCACACACTCGAAATTACCAAAATCAGCAGAAATTGTTTGCACCCTCAAACAGTGGGATGCTAGTCGGGCCTGAAAACGCACACCATTTTCCAGTTTCCAACGTGTGGGGATGATCAGTTACATTGTCTACCCACCGTCCCTGTCGGTCTTCCGGATATCCACTGGTAAGTGGGGTGCCACTTAGGTCAGGAAAACTCACAGCACTCAAACAAGCTCAACTCGATTCGCATAGTAACTGACATAGCAGTTACAAACTCCTTTTGGCGCAAAAGTTGGCCTACTCTCCAACTTTATTTCTTTTTTGAAGGAAAATTATTCGTTGACGAGTCAATTTCTCACAGTCCGTAGAGTTATCTCGGAACTTGCTCTGATACCAGCTGTGACGGATCGGAAAACTACGCCCGGCGCGCCTGGGCGCGTAGGCCATAACTTCCCCGATGCGCTACTGATGAAGTTATAGTCCAGGCATTGAAGATAAGAAAATGCGCATCCATTTTCCCTTACAAGAATGCACGTGGAGCATGATGCAACTAATTTGTCTTCCACACCGTTCCAAACTTACCCTTATCCGCGAAAGGGTATAAGGCCAATGTATTCTTACATGCATCACTTACTCTGCCTCAACATAGGGAATTCATCACTGAATTTCCTATCTAGATGAGTGATCGTCATACCGCCGAGTCTTTTCCATGCATAAGGCATAAGCCTTGGACTTAGGCATAGGCCACCCTAATCCTATTGCCATTTCCCTACTGCGCTTACCAACTCTGTGTAGCTTGATAGGAAGTATGAGCATCTCTTTGTTGGCATGCAACTAAGCCTCATCAAGCTTGACTGCAATCATCTCTTGCATCGAGCTACCGAGCTTAGATGATATGAATAGACAACGTGCTGGACCGGAAATGGTGCAACTCATTGCGGCTGCTTACGTAACTTTCCCTACTCTAAAGGGATCAAGCAAAGACCGTAGTTCATCCTCGAAGGGACATAAACTTAATCCAACTCGTTTGCAAGGTCTTGGCCAAGCAATAATGGTAATGGCCTAGTCCTTATAGGTCGTTCTGTCGAAATGCATAAAGGATATGCATCATCGAGCCCATTGCATGGCATAGTAATTCCTATGCTTAACATGCTCCATTGGCAACGCTACGCAGCTATAAATGAGGCCTAAGCATCATTTACACCGTTCGGGCTAAGCTATGAAGCTTACTTAGTGCATGGTCTGCATATGCACCTTCAACCAAGTACCCATCCCTATGTTAACTTGACATTTTACAACTTTGATTAAGGAGGAAAAATCATTCACCAAGTGTCACTTTTACTATTCATGGTCGTTGCTATATATTTCTAAATAACCGGCCAAGATGGATGTACATTCCATTCTGGCTCACAGGCAAGTTCCAATGTCCGGCCATGATGGCTGAACATTTTCAACCCGGTGTCGAGCCATGATGGTTGTCCGCTTCCAATCTGATGTCCAGCCATGATGGTTGTCCGTTGCCACCCCGATGTCCAGTCATGATGGTTGTCCGCTGCCAACTCGATGTCAAGCCATGATGGATTGTCAACGCATTGGGCAAGGGACAATGCTTCTTTTTCCTACGCAACGGAAGCTTTTGAAGAAGCTTCATCTCGGGCCATGGTGCATCTTTTAGCATGCGCTATGCTAAAAACACAGGGTGTTACATATACCAAGAATAACTAGAAGAAGTTATGCCAATTGTGGTACCAGGGAAGAGCTTGACTTGAGACGAGTGGAAGCTGCTTCCAAATGGGCAACAAAATAGAATGGCACAATATCACTTTTCAAATTGATTCTGAATCTTAGATCTTGTTGTTGATGGGAATGTATACAAGAGCAAGGGAAAATAGATATCTCATTATTGATTTTTTTAACAATGCAAAAGACTAAATCAATTTGAAAGTATAGCATTTTATTTTGAAAAGCAATTTTAATATTTTCGAAGCAGCTCTTATTTCAGACTATTGTAATAGATTAGCTATTAACAATACTTGGTCGGGAAATAATCGTAGAGTCCTGTTGAACAATCTTCATTACCAATTTTGGTATGAAAATGTAACTAACTCTACTCCTCTCTTTCGAGGAGTTAAAAATTCAGATCAATGAGTGAGATCTAACCTCTTTTCCAAATAAATAATACATAAATCATCCAAGTCGAAACTGAATGATCCAACAATCCAACAACATCCAAACTAGACGAGTTAGATTATGCACTGATTTGGATTTTTCTTTCTTCTCAATAATACCGATTTGGATGTTATCTATAAAAAATCGAATTTGATAACATAATACTTTATGTGAGAATTCCAATTAAACGAAATCATCGAAATTGAATAGTTAATTAGAATTCAATTTATACCTTTTAGGACTTGTAATCTCTAGTGATGCTATTATATACACTCCGTATCAACTTTTTCTTTTCTTTTTTATTATCCCCATTAAGGCTAATATCTTGTAGTTTCAAACAAAATATATATTCCCTCGTCTTGTACTGGACACTGGAGTTAATATTTGAACTTTTTTTTTCTTTATTTTTCGATCAATAAATTTTTTGATGGTGGCGAAATTCAAATTCAGGTGAATGATATCATTATCCACAAGTCATTGCCACTGTACTATAATGACTCCCGCCTTTGCACTGATCTTGCTAAACTATCCAGACCAATGTCAATCAAATTAGATGAAAACCGATCTAACCATCAAATTGGATGTAGTTTTTCAAAATTAAATGTATTTTATGGTAAGTTTGTTTGCAGAATTCATGATTTCGAGGATTCATAATTGTATGGGATTACAAATTTGGGATTCATGTAAATCCCTTATGTGTTTGGTAACTCAATTAAAATTCCTAAAATTCATAGAAGTATCTTGTTTTAAAATACATAAATAGTTTGGCATTACCCATTAAATCTTAAAATTACATATATATATATATATATGAGATTTATAGTTAAAAAAATGGGTCCATAAATTCCTTGATAAATACGGAAGATTTGCTGGAAAACTAATTTCTTGGAAAACGTGATCCAGAGATTTTGATAACCAAACGTATAGAAGGAAACATAATTTCACCGGATCCTCTAAATGCATAAATCCCACACTTAAAATTCTAAATTCAAACCCTCCGTTAGTTATTTACAAGTAGTTTAATTTCATTGGCCATGCATACTAAATTTTACTGTTTGCACACATAATTGTTGTTAATGAAGTGGGGAACCCATTTGTGTACAAATCTTTTTTTCTGTCACCCAAACCTTAGATAAAGGATTGCTTTAGACATCTTTATCCAAACATATGAAAACATACAAGTAGACTAGAAGCCAAAGCCATATAAGTTAGTACTCCACGGTCTATATGTATATAGATCAATTGTTTAATGAAAACCCTAAAACTTTAGTTTAGATGATAAGTGAGCATCTCTGTAGACTTAAACTCATTAGAGAGATCTTGTATGCATGCCAGCCGGTTCATCTGAAAAATCTACTTTCTTATCTTATTATTAAATTTCACTTTTGTCCTTTTCTAATTTCTACCTTCACAAGAAAGAAATGTTGTCACGTGACTGTCTTCTTCCCTTGTATCTATTCTAGTATCTTTTTCAATTTGATCAAATTGAATTAAAAATGATATTAAGAATGGGAAATATCAGTCAAAGATAGGGTTTAGGGAAGGTCAAATAAACACAAAAAAAGTAAACCAATAATCATGATTAAGCAAACAAAAGGGAAAAGCATGCAAATTGTATTTGCATTCTCATCTACTCAAAGACTATCTCCCCTCTTGCTCATTTATTTACGTTTATTGTTACAGGATAACGATTTCGTAATTTAGGAAATCAGCTGGTATCTCTGATGACGGAATCAGGATTAAAGGACAAAAATAAGTAGAACATCTTCTGTTGAGACAAACAGAACAACCCCCACCCTTCCTTCACGTACTCTTGCTTCGATAGCCGATCTGAGAAGAGCATAGAATCAACATGAACCATAACTCTTGTAATACCCAATAACCAATGACAGGGCCTAGCTAAGGCTAGAAAGAAGAGTTTGAGTCTTCGCTAAGTTAGTCATGTTCTGCCGAGATAAATTCTTGCGTGTCTAGTCGATTATGTATTTGTCTATGCACATGAAACGATAATGTGACGGAGAGCGAATATATATGGAGCTTATAATAACTAAATAGAATGATACAAATATCAAACCCATACATGTATATTTTGTGGTGAGCTAATGTAGTAAATGAATACAATTGATCAATAGATTCAATACATGGGAAGGTGTAAAAAAATGGGCACGTACGTGTGCATAGAATGATCAGTATCAACACAGAACAAGTTTCAAGAACTTAGGGTTATTCTCTTCTAGTCTTTCTTCTCCCTTGGTCTTACTTATTTGACAATCAAAATGAATTTATTGGTCTAATCTCTAGTAGTGACTATGAGCTAGCTAGGAGTGGTAGTGGTTGTGAATCCCAATTTTTAACCTACTGTATTAATTTATGTAACCCCATAACAAATGCACTTACCATCCCAAGAGGTTTTTGCATTTGATGCTTATGAGGAAAAACAACCAAACAAAAATAAAAATCTTTTGAACATCCCAAAGTTAAGCAGCATACTCATATTTCTCTAACACTGTGCTTGACCATGCAAATGTGTTTTTAAATAATTCAACAAAACCTGGCATGGTGTTTGTAATTCCCCAGAACCACCACTATCCACCACCATTCAGCTATCCTTCTTTCTATTTTCTCTGCCTGCTGTGCACTCATCAGTCTTTGACACTTTTCCTTTTAACTCACTCGATCTGTGTGCATGGCAATATTCACTCTCTACGTATATTATTTCCGAGGAGGCACGGGCACTCCGCCGTTTTCTCCTAGGTAAAGCCTTTGAATATTGCTTTCTCTCTTCTCGTGTAACTACAAAAGGGACCTTAATCAGTACTTTAGTTCCATTTTTAAATACTTTATCATTTTAATATTCAAACTATCATCTTTATACGTACGCTTATACGATTTCATACTAATGTTTAACGACAAAGAAGAAAAGAAAAACTTCACAAAAAGAAAAAATTAAAGGAGGACAAATATGGGATGATCTCTCTTTTTGATTTGGAGCTTGGGTTAAAATTGCAGACAAGTTATGAACTTCAATACTAAATGTTACAGTACTTCATGTGGTTTAACTGTCATCAATATATGAGTAGTGAGCTGAGGAAGGCTCAATGTCCAAGCTCAGAAATGTCTAAATGATCTAGTTTTCGAGTTGTATTAACAGATCCGAGCCCTACTAGCTAGTAACAAATTAGTTTGGATCCGAGAACATAATTAAATCCTTGCTACGTTGTACATACTTCGTTTTTGTCAAGTAAACTTCTTTAAAGTGAGCTTTGTCAACTTCGAGTAAGTCTAGTATCGAACCAAAACACTGGTTTGTTCTTGTTCAACCAAATGGATTAGTTCCACCACTCTGGCACCTGACATGTAAGTGAGTCCATGGCAAGCGACGAGCCCTAACTTCTTGCATGTATTAGACTAGAGCCTAGGCAATAGAATTGACAACCAGTGTTTTTCGAGGACAGAAATCATACCGTATCATTAGAATTTCTAGTACACGTGGGGTTTTTTAAAACGTGTCATTTCTGTTGAAGCAGGTCGTGTCGTTTATCCTCACTATGTGTACAGTTGTTTTTACATACAAAAGACTGTCCTTCTTCATCAGAATATATATATATATATATATATATATATATATATATATATATATATATATATATATATATATATATATATATATATATATGAATTATAATAATAGTAAAATAACTTAACTAATTATTTAACATTTTTGATTAATTAATTAATTTTACCTTTGATTGTGTTTTACTTTGGATCACTTTGAGTCGTTATCTCCCAGGCACACTCGGTTGGCCATTAACAATGAAGATTAGACGACCATGAACCGACCAACAACCACCAGTCGGTAACTAGTTGGTGTTACCCAGTGATTCTTTTTTTTATTTATCAGTGATATTATTAATATTAATTAATCCCAAAATCATGCTTAATTTTATCTGGCTTGTTACCTGCTTGATATCCGGCAACCACCATTATTACCGCTATTCACCACCCAATATTTAACCCTAGGACCCTAGCTAGCTACCACCACCATTATTACTATTCCGAATGTAG
Source organism: Papaver somniferum (assembly GCF_003573695.1). Lineage (NCBI taxonomy): Eukaryota > Viridiplantae > Streptophyta > Magnoliopsida > Ranunculales > Papaveraceae > Papaver > Papaver somniferum. The sequence goes on along the minus strand of NC_039362.1, from coordinate 189,360,920 downwards.
TGGTGGCTCAGCCGCTCAGCCTATATATTGCATCAAACAAACTGCCACAATTCCAGCTTCTTTCATGTTGAACAACACGTACAGATTTTTACAGCAAGTTGACGCATGCAGTACTATTAGCACCTACTGTTTTATTTCATTTATTCAGGATTATGTAGGGTTTATTGGATGGTATTAGCATAACTGTCAACATATATAGCGTAGTTAAACTATAATTATTTTCTGATTTTTCCCTTTTGAAAAAATAAAATAAATAAAATGGGGTATATGTATTTAGTTCAGTGCTAGAGCTGCAGTAAGCATTTGACCTGGTTAGTTTGGACGTCAAGTTAGGCCTGAATTCATATATATATATATATATATATATATATATATATATTCAGTTCACCAAATTTGTTGCAGGGATTGCATAAAGAAGAATATATAAGCAGGGGTTTCACATTGTATTTAATTGCTAGGTACATGTGAACTCAAAAATCAAGAACCTTCCCTCCCTGCAGTTGATCATAAGATTATTGGATTCCCATCTTCATTTGACCAATGTTACTGTTATACTAAGAATAGTAAGTTGATGATAAAACACTTATACTATAAACTAACATGATTTTTCTATTGTTCTTCTACCTAAGTATTTTGTTTAAAGTGTTTAACCTAATAGTAGTTCTGTATAATTAAGCACCCAAACCATACTATACCTTTTCTTCTTTGTTGCTAGCTTTTATTTTTTATTTTTTTTCCTGCAACATTATTTTGTTTGATACTTTGATCCAGCCAGTCAATCAGTCAGTCAGTTCAAAAAAAATTAAACGAATTTCTGAACAAAGCAGATTTTTTCCTTTTAAGCAACAAAGTTCTTTCACTTGAAGCTCTTACCACACTGTTTAAGGTAAAAGTAGAAGAGTACTAGAGCAAAATCCAGCAGTAAACATTGAACCAAAAAGAATCCAAAATTTTAACTCTACAAGGATAAGACACACGACAAAAGCAGGTTTAAGTAAAACTCAAAAGACGTTTCCCAAGGTCAAAAGTCATAATACCATCCCTCTCTTTCTCCCCTAGAAATTTCATTTTTCTTGCTTTCACTCTCTCTAAATTCTTCCTTTTACAACTATAGCTACATACTGTTTTGTTTTCTCACCGGCCACTTTCTCTTTCTCTCTAGGATCTTTTGCAATATAAGCCATGATTATATGATTACATTACCAAGAGAGTTGAAGAGAGTAGAGAACATTTGGTAAATTTTGCAGGGGGGCAAGTACAGGCTTTCTTTCAAATAGTTAAAGTATAAAATGGTTTAATGAAAGAGCCATGTGTTTTACCTTCTTTGATTCCTTTCTTGACGGTCAAACTCTTATCGCTTCCACCGAGGTTAAACTCCTCTTCTCTCCTCTCTCTTCATTCTTTTACCAAAAACATTCTAATATTCTAATACTAACTATTTTCTTAGAGCAACAAATACAATAATCATTTATAGACTAGTTTCAACAGCAATGACAATTTCGGTTATCGGAAAAACTAAGTTTTTTCATCCGATATAATACTCATTTATACGTATAAGTAATTTGTGGAGATATGATCACAGAGTCAGGTACATGTGGGTTGATCGAGTTGGCCATAGTTCTCAGATCTTACAAACCTATCTTGCATGAGTTGGCGGAGACAAGACGATTAGATGAATATAATTACAGGAGTATGCAAGAATAAAATCACTCTTTTCATTTTCTATATTAATTCAAATTATAGTTAAATATTTCAAATTTTTAGTTAGTACTGTACTAGATTTCCTCTTCCAATTCGTTGCTATTAAATTAAATAGGGTAAAGAACTTATAAATGCTTAAGAATGAGCCTTAAATACCCGTAAGACAAGGGTTCATGTCCTCATATAGGGGTTCAAAGTAAGCAAATCACAAGTTAGCAACCCCTATGCCGTGCATTATTAAAGTATTCTTTTTCTCAAGTTATATATCATGCATGCATATAAACTGGTATTGCATAATGCATTACAGTGATGGGCACATCATGAAAAAGTCAGTGAGAAGAGGGAGAAAACCCCCCGGATGCAACGCGGGAGGGGAGCAGGTTGATGATTAGAGTTTACAGAAATAATAGTATAAAAATGGGGTACAAGTGTATAAGATGATGGATGGAATGGGAGAAAGTGATGGGTGTTTAAGGATTTTGATCAGAAAGAAAGCAGCTACACCAAAAGAAGAGGGGTGAGGGGTCCGTCTATAGAAGAAACCAATGACAAGGGGGTTTGGTTATTGTGTGGGCAGAGGGGAGATATTATTACTGACAATGAAAAGACCCTCCTCTTCTCCCGATTTGTGAATAAATAGGTGTGGAGAGGGGGCTGATGTTAGTGTGTTTTTTGTCACATTTTGTCAGAGCCATCAGCTCATTCAGTTGTGCATGTGTATGTGGGGGCATAGACAGAGAGGTAGCTGCTTGTAATATGAGAGAGATAACAGAGCGTAGATGATGATATAATCTATAAGTTCATCTTTAGTTTCTAAGGTTGATTAACAACTTAAAAAATGAAAAATAACCCATTCGTCAAAAGGAAATTTATATCAACATGTTTTATTTGTGTACATTACACAGTCCTGGAAGCGAATAGGAAAATGCTGCGATTCTTGGGTTTCTTTCTGCCGTAATACTTGCATTTCCCTGCTTATCATCAATGTTGGTGATATTTCACCCTCACAATATTATAGTGACTAAATAAATTAATTGGCATCCTATTTTAGCTGAATGCTTTAGAAGTGTTTGTTCCGGTAATTACTAAAATTTAAAAAAAAAATTATAATCAAACAAAAGAAAACACCAAATATAAATTTGTTGCGTAAGATAGATTCACTCATTCATAAAACAATATAACATTCATGAAATAATATGATCATTCTTAATGTTCAAATTCATTTTGAAAATGCAAAGTCCTCAACTATTTTCATATTTATATTTTCAAGAGAAAAAAAGTTTGTTAAGTAGTAATTACTTTTAGGGTAGTCCTCCATTTAAGATTCAATCAAAGTTTGTTAATTACCCTTATCTATATGAACACATACAATGTAACTATTTGGCTTTTACCCTCTTTTTTCTCTTTCGAAGTCAATTAAGTTTTGGTTACTCTCTTAAAGACAATGAATCTTGTAAGTTTCTCAAAAGATAGTTTTGAAGGGTCACCAAATATATTTAAACTAAAGCCAAGAGTTTTTTAAATTTTTTTAGCAGTTTTACGTTTTCACCCTCCAGTAGAAGAATTTGAGAGACTTATATATATACCATGTGGTTGCATAGAAAGAAATGTTTCCATATCTACCAAAAACTATGTCCAAACTCCAATGTAACTCTTGATCTCTCAAACTTATAACCCTAAACTTGTTTTTATATATCCTTTGATCATCATCATTTTCAAAGTTTGATCATCAAAAACAAGAACACAAAGAACAAAAAAATGGCTTCTTCAATGAACAACTGGTTAGGGTTTTCATTATCTCCGCAAGAAGTAGTACCAACACAATCACAAACTCATCATCATGCATCAAATGTCTCGAGACATGGGTTTAACTCTGATGAAGTTTCTGGTTCTGAAGTTGTATCTAGTGATTGTTTCGATCTTGGTTCTCACGATTCTTCAGGTCCAACCGGTGCTTATGGCATCTTAGAAGCTTTTAACAGAAACCATCAGCAACAACATGGTTAGTCGTTGTCATTATCTCTCTATCCATCTTCCTCTCTAACCCTGCATCCATTTAGTGATGATCTTTTCATTTTCTAACTTGGTTTTTAATGCTTGTTTTGAACAGATTGGAGCGGCAATAACTTCAAGTCAAGTTCTGAACTTTCTATGTTAATGGGTGGATCTAATAATAATCAGCATCAGCATCATTTGAGTCATCAAGAAGAACCAAAGTTAGAAGATTTCTTAGGAGGACATTCTTTTTCTGACCATGATCAACAGAAACTTCACGGGTATGATCATAGTGGTGATTACATGTTTTCAAACTGTTCATTGCAGTTACCGGCCGCGACCGTAAGTAACTCAAATGGTTATGGTGGCAGTGTTGCCAATAACAACAACAACAATAATAACAATGGTTCCCTGGGGTTGTCAATGATCAAAACCTGGTTAAGAAATCAACCTGCACCGCCCCAACAAGAAAACAAAGATGAGGTTGGAAATAGTACTTGTGGTGGCGGTGGTGGTGTTGGTGATGGTGTGGTGGGAAGTAATGGACAAACACTATCCTTATCAATGAGTACAGGATCACAATCTAGTTCTCCAGCTTTGCCGCTTGTAACGACCGCGTCAACGGTTGTTACAGGTGGTGGTGGTGGTAGTGGTGGTGCTGAAAGTTCTTCGTCGGAGAATAACAAGCAAAAGACTAATGGTACTACTACGGCTCTGGATAGTCCTACTGCTGGTGCAATAGTAGAAGCAGTTCCAAGGAAATCAATTGATACTTTCGGACAGAGAACTTCTATCTACAGAGGTGTAACTAGGTTAGTTTAATTAAATATCATTCCTTTCATTTCATAGAGAAAAATGAGGCGATTAAATAAAAACCCCTAATGATCGAAAACCATTCCGTCTCTGTTACATTATAAGGAGTTTTAATGGTTTCAACTCATTGTATACTTGCACAAATAAGTTATGATTTGTCTTGATATACATGCAGGCATAGATGGACAGGCAGATATGAAGCCCATCTTTGGGATAATAGTTGCAGAAGAGAAGGTCAGACTAGAAAGGGTAGACAAGGTATATATTGCATGTACTACATTACTTATTTCTGTTGCGCATTTACAATTTTTTTAGATTCATTTTTAACCTGGTTTCTTTTTGTGGCATTCCTTGTATGTTTTGATGTGCGTCTCTTTCAACCTTGTTGCAGTTTATTTGGGTAAGTTACCTTTTTGCGGTATTCCTTTTCATTTCTGATTTGGTCATCATATTGTATCTTATATTGCATTCATATTTTCTTGTATTTGCTACTTTAGGTGGTTATGACAAAGAAGATAAGGCTGCTAGGGCTTATGATTTGGCTGCCTTGAAATATTGGGGATCAACCACCACTACAAACTTTCCGGTATGCACATTACTTTCCGATCCTATCAGTAGCTTTAAAATATTAGACTTCCATGAGATTATATGATTAACTGGATAATTCTTTTTCAGATTGCTAATTACGAGCAAGAGTTGGAAGATATGAAGAACATGACTAGACAGGAATATGTAGCATCACTTAGAAGGTGCTAACTCATTATTCCTAATTTTTTGAATTCTAATGCTAACTCCATGTATTATTAACATTTTCAATGGTTCTATATATACAGGAAAAGCAGTGGTTTTTCTCGTGGAGCATCAATTTATCGCGGTGTCACCAGGTATAGACATGGTTAATGTTTGTTAATCTTTAGGGATGTAATTTCGCTGCGAAAATGAATTGGTCAGAGAATAGAATTTCACTTTTTATTGCTAATTTTATGAATGTTACGGTATTCAAAATTAGTTATCCAAATATTTATAGGCATGGTAAATGTGTTGTTATTTGCAGAAGCTCTTCCTCGTCGGTACTCCGGAAGGGCATGTAATTAGAAATTCATCTAGTTGTTTGTTATGTGTGGCTAATCATTCTCATGTACCCATACTGAAACAACGGATTCTTGTTTGATTTTTGTAATAGTTTTGTCTGGATTTGTCACAGGCACCATCAGCACGGTAGATGGCAAGCAAGAATTGGAAGGGTTGCAGGGAACAAGGATTTGTACTTGGGCACATTCAGTAAGTCACTCTCTACCTTGCAAAAGCAGACCTACCCCTAGTCAAGCATACATACCAAATTCTTAACTTTGTTAATCTCTATTATTGTAGGTACCCAAGAAGAAGCAGCTGAGGCCTACGACATAGCTGCGATTAAGTTCCGTGGTTTGAATGCAGTAACAAATTTCGATATGAGCAGATACGATGTAAGTAGCATCATGGAAAGTAGTACATTGCCGATCGGAGGCGCTGCAAAACGTTTAAAAGAAGCTGAGCAAATTGCAGAAGCAAGTGTTGATGCTCGAAGAGCAGAGAGTGATAACCTTACTTCACAGTTAACCAACGGAATCAACAACTACGGATGGCCAACTATTGCTTTCCAACAAGCTCAGCCTATTAGCATGCTGTATCCATACAATCAACAAAGATCTGGGTGGTGTAAACAGGAACAAGAAGCGGCTGCTGCTGCTCATAGCTTTCAAGATCTTCATCAGCTTCAATTGGGTAGTACCCATCATAACTTTTTTCAACCTTCTGTTCTTCATAATCTCATGAGCCAAGATTCCTCTTCACTGGAACATAGTTCTGGTTCCAATTCTGTTATTTATAATGGCGGAGGTGGAACTGGAAGTGGTGCAAGTAATGGGAGTTATCAAATGGGTGGAAGTAATGGCTATCTGCCAATGGGAATGGTTATGAGTAGTGAGCATCAGAACAATCCAACTGGAAGTAGTTTCGTGGAGAATGACTTGAAACAACAAATGGGATATGATAGTATTATGTCTTCCAACAGTACAGATCCTTATAGTCAAGGAAGAAATGCTTATTACATGTCGCAACAATCACCTCCGGCTTGCAATAACTGGATGCCTACTGGAGTTCAAGCTTTAGCACCGAGGTCTAATAATCTCGCTGTTTGTCATGGTGCTCCGTCGACATTTACGGTTTGGAATGATGCATAATATGGATGATAATGAAAGGTTGATAGTGGTAATAGAATGTGGAAGTGAAAGTAAGGAAATAGGAGGGGTAGTAGGGTAAAGGGGAAATAGAAAAGAATGTATACAGCAGCTTAACTCCTGATTTTAATTTTTTTTTTCTTTTTTCTGATCATCTAGAAAAAGTTTAGGGTCTATGTCTAAAGGTTTTTAGCTGAAGTTCAGGTAATAGCATTGAGTGATAAGAGGAAGAATTCAAGTTAGTTTTTTTTCTTTTCAAATTCTCATTATCACTTGCTATTAATTTTAGGAACTTTAGTTGAATGGAATCCTTTTCCGGAAATTAGTACATTATCTTTTTACTATGTCTGTTAACATCACGCCATGCTTTGTAAATTCAAACTCTTACCAGATCATCGGTAGATGGTACAAGCAAAGTTAATTTCACTTTGTAAGAGATTTTTAATTACAATAAAACTTTGATAAATTAATACTCAGTATTTCAAAGACAGAGAACGGGCATGTTAGTGATTTGAAGGTGTAGCCTGCTTCTAGCTAGGCTTTGGACAGTTGAGTCATGGCAGATCTTGCGAGCTGCCTGAACGAATTCAAATTTAGCACATGTTTATTTGAAAAACTGTTAATGGAGTCTAATATAGCTAACAACTGAGCTAGTGCCTAGTAGTTGATTATTATAATGTTTGATGTGTCCCAAAATGATTACATGGACCCTATTAACTGGTTTATGTGCATTGATATGTGGATCTAATAATAGGGGTTGTAAGACCTAAAAAAGCAGTGTGTGTACTTACTGCAGGTTTTTGTTTTGTCAGCGAAGGAAAAACAACATATTCCTCTAAACATAATACCCAAAAGGGAAACAATTTGGCCATATTAGATTAGTTCAGGGGATCCCCTCAATGTAATTTCTAAAAATCACAAACTTAGATCTATTAGTTCCTAATTTTGAGAGAAAAATTAATCCCTATGAATAAATTTTTTTAGAAATTCTATTAAGGACGTACTATTTTAGATGCAAGTTTCTATATGGCGATTCTCAAGAATGTCACCATATTCCTCTTCGTCATAGAGTTTGCACATTTTATCCCATTCTCCTTTCTTTCTTTTACTATGCCAGAGTTAATATTCCAAGAATTTCTCAAAATTTCCTATTCTGATTATTCCCTATCTTCCTGACTTGAATTTCCACTAAGCCACCCAAAATATGTTTTAGATACTGGAATGACAGAAATTTTACGTGGTTCAACCCAGATTTCATAATACTACACTTTCTCTTTCAAATGTATGAAACAAAACTGATCATTTTGACATTATAGCTAAAATACGCTTCCATGAAATTCTTAAAACTACCGAGTGGAAACTCGATCCGCAGACCTCAAAAATGAGAATCAGGTTTCTAGTCAATCGAGTTGAATCGGCCTTGTTGGTTTTATGAGGAGAAACTAGGGTCAGAGGAGGACCATTTGGGAAGTATTAGGGCCGCATTGAATCGCAAGTGAGACAGACAGGGTTTGTGGGTGATGGTAATAAATAAGTTATAGTGTTACATTTACGAAGTTGATTCCATATGTTTGCCAAAGTGACCAGAAGCTGACAAGGAGTAGTATTTATTGTTACCACGCTCACCTCGGTAACGTAATTTTGAATTAACCCCCTCCCAAATTCGTACATCTTTTACATTGAAAGTTGTGTCAAGAGATAGTAGAAGTGAAGACTTGCTCACTTTTGGTTTGACTTTTCTGACTCATTTGTAGGATCTGAATCGTGGAATCTAACTCATTTTTGGCTAGTACATATCAGAAAAGGCCTGGCCTCGTGGCATACGGCCCTTAAAAGAGCTTCTGCAATCACCACATTGCAGTGGGTCCCATGTTTTCGGCTGATGGACCCACTTATCGGTCCTACCTTGGTCTGAAGAATTTTTCTTACCTCATCAGCAAGAGCAGCAGCATGCAACATAACGCAGGTCCCACACGTCCCTCAGGGTGTCTGTACGGTCACTGTATTTCGAGCTCTGAGATAAACAGCACTCCCGTCTCTATCAATCACTTCTTTTCAGGGTCAGTCTTATCTCACACAGTATTCTGATAGAACCTTAAATAATCTCGTTATTTCTTGGGATGCAAAAAAATTTGATACAAATGTTTCCCCCCTGCAAACTGTGAACGTCAAAATTTCACTAATCTAGTGTAATCATGCACCTGAATTATACGAGGTATGAACATACGGAGACAGTCACCTTCACTTGTCAATTAAATACCAAAGCCTATATTGATAAATAGTCACCGTATTATTCGTGTGGATTGCCGAATTTGATGATTGTTTTCGCAGTACTAGTAATTTTGATCTAAGGTTTGGCGATTTATAAATAAAAAAAATGATGTTCGGCACCTCTTAAAATTATTCCTGCCATTTACAAGTTTGTCGTCTATCATTTATATAAATCTTTCAAATTTTAGAAAAAAAATTTAGGAGTCTTTCAAGAAGCAACCTAGGAGTAGAAGCTTTGCTTGCTTGGGGAGTCTTTCAAGAATCACACCTAGAAGCATTGCTAACTTTCATTTTATCTTCATATGAAGCTAATAAGGTAAATCAAGCAACCCTAAAAGCATTGCTTGCTTTATTGTATCTTCCTATGAAGCTCATAAGGTAAATCAAACAACCGAAATTTAGTTTAGTTTTCACCACCATCTCACAACACATACAAACAAGTCTAAAGTTGTCAGCCACCATAATTGATTCAGTTGCAAACAAGTGAAGAAAACAAGAAAAGAACTCTGGAAAAATTGAACTTGTAATATGAATATGATTTGAAAATGAGCTACATCTTTTATACAGACAGAGAGAATAAATCACGGTTTTGGAATGCATATTTATGGATGAGTATCACTCTATAAAGTATAATGCATGTGTTGAAATCCTCATGCATTACCCATTATCTAAAAGGCTAGAATTATGTAGCAAAATTATCCATGACTCTCATACAGAATATTTCTACATTTGAACCCGATTTCAATTTTTGGAAATTCTAACTCTTCCCAGAGACAGAGAACATTCAAACAAGGGTGACACAATTTTCATTAAAGGAAACAAACACCACCTAAGAATATTGAATCTTCTGTACATTCTACAATCTGTAATTGAATGTATTACAAGAAGCAACTCTACTTAGTTCTAGTACAATAATAGACATAAGATACAACAAACAGGTCCAGTGAGATCCCATCAATTCTCAAAATGCAAATCAAGGTCCTTATGAAGCAGTTTTTTCTTCAGAGCTGTGGTTCTTGGATGACAATTGTTCTCGAATGCTGTCAATGAGATCAGTTGTTTCTTGGTCTAGTTTTAAGGGCAGCCGCTTAATTCCCTGCAGAAAAATATAGTTTTAGAGAAACCAGTTTCAGAAAGTACAGAAATTTCATATTGTTGCATATGCTATTCCAAATAGAAACACCAACATGATTGGAATCAAGAAAGGATTCCGAAACCAACATATGTGACTTTTCAATTAATTAACACCACACTAAATACAAGCAGTAGACAGAAGCTTCTTATGGCGAGTGACCTAGATAATGGCTAGAACATCCTCACATAAGTCAGGCCTTCGTTCAAATTCTAAGTGGGCGCCATATCTCTTCCACTGAAATCAATCTATGTGGCCGCTAGATACATGGAACTTCGAAGTGATACGGCTCAATTATGTATAAGATCCAATTATGAAAACTGTTATGCAGCAAATACGGAAACTTAATACTACCTCCGTTCATAAAGATAGGCTTGTTTCATGTGTTTTTACTCTAGGAACTAGCCTACCTTTCTGAAATGGAGGGAGTAACGCATTTCGTGCATGTCACTGACAGCACCATAATAACACATACGACAATGGTGTCTAGAAAGATTACATGGGGTAAGGGTTAGTTTTGGTTTTACCTTGGATGTCCACAAGTGGTCACTTGCTTTACGAGGAATTATATGGAGATGCGTCTGCTATGAAATTTCAAAGTAAATCAGACTTGACACTTTAAGTAACCGAGTAAGGGGTAAATCTTTTGGTCTAATGAGAAACTTTTGGAATCTAGAACAAAATATAAGGAACGAGACTTACATGAAATATTACTTGTCCTGCTGCTGAACCACTATTAACCAGCAAGTTGAATGAGTCTGCAGTATTCACACTTCCCATGTAAGCAGTCAGTATAAGGTACAGTTTGTTTGTTTTAACAAATGAAAACCCAAATCAGCGTATTCATTTTCACAGTAGAAGAAGACGTCACAAAGAAGCAATATTGGACCATTTTATTTCCTATGGAAGCCTTCTTTTTTCATTGTTTGATTCTCTCACAAAATATTAAAAATCATCAGTTACACATTCCTCATTTTTATCTTGCTTCTAAATCAAGCAGAATAGCATATGTTGTTAGTTAATTGCAGGTACTTGATGTTGAAAATGGGCAACATTTAAATCCAAAAGAAGAGAAAACTAATTCATCTCACTAGACGTATGAAATGAGTTATTTCATGGATGATAGATTTGTAATTTAATGGAACAATTATTGAATATGGGCAACTCACAAATTAGTAGGACGATAATTATTAGAACACTCTTCAACTAGGAGACAACAATAACAAAAGCCAAGTCGACAGCTGATACAATATGATGAATTATAGCGAAAGAATCTTGTAGAGAATTGAAAAACCTACCACAATGAGTTGCTTTCATAATTGCACTGCTCATAAATGGTATTTTAGAACTCATGGAGGCTACAACCTGCATGACATTGACAAGTTAATGGTATTAGCTTTATTTTTTAACAACAGCATGATGGCAGCTTATGGATTATCAACCAAAAAGAACCTTACAGAGGGTGGAGTAGCTTCCAAGGATGTATAATGAGATTTTGGAATGACAAGGGAGTGCCTAGAAAAACAAGAAGAGATAAGTAGGCAAATGATAAAAGATGATTTAAGGCCAGCAAACTTGAGACTGGTTCAACGGTTAATCTAAAACAAGCTTGGCCTTCAAAGATTTTATGCTTTTATCCTACAAGCAACATGAGATGGCTCACTAGATGAGCCCCATCATTTCAAACATGATTTGCTTTTAAGCACCTACGGTGTTCAACAAACAGTTCCAGAAATTCAAGGAGTTTAAGGAGTTCAAAGGCTTTCAAACCGTTATTAAGTACTTAAATTTGTTCTTCTTTTCATTTCTCCCTATGTGGTATGTGCACCATGACATAAATCTGAATTATCAATTATCTACTTAGAGTCTTCAACAACGGTTTTAATTTGTCAATTAGCCAATATAAGGAAACTACCATCTTGTCACATAAAGTAATCACATTTCTAATTGTAGGTACCCTTACCCATGATTCAGAGGATTCAAATCCAATATGCACAAGCATACGTCATCCTCGTAAAGCTGTATGATAATCAAACATAGGCATTAGACAACCAATGTACTAGTTACACAACAACTTCTACTTTTATCCTACGAAAACAAGTTGCAAGTATCACTTGACCTACCAAAATTACCAAAAAAGGAAAGAAAACCGAACTTCGAAGTTCCTTAATCTTATTCATGCTGCTCTCTTATCTTGAAACAAAATGTGTTCATACCCAATACTTCGACATCGAAATGTACTATTCGGATGACAACTATAAATTGACCATTCAATTCTTAAGAACTAACTTTAATAATCCAACACAAAATCAAAATTCGTCATACTCATAGGCATAAAAACCACCAAGTAAGCTCATATCTATTCAAAATTGAACATCAAACACAATGGAAATTGAAACTCTGCCATCAATAACAGATTATTAGTGAATCAGAGAAGAACCCAGAATGTAAAATCAAAGTCAATCATTTCCAAAACCAATTACACTAAAAAATCAACCAAACCCAAACAAGAAATTCAACACTAAACCCCTCAAAAGTTCAATCTAATAACTAAAATAAACCAAACGAAAAAAAGATCAAAATTTTAATTTTGCTGAGGTATAATAATCCAATAATACCTTGAATGCAGGGGCTTCACCACGAATAATCTTACAAAAAATACAATCTTTTTCCTCTTTCTCCTTCTCTATTTCTTTAATACTTTTCTTCTTATCATCATCAACACAACCATTAGAAACACAATTTGAAGCTGAAACCCATGAAAAATCTGGTCTTTTTTGTGGACGAAGATGAGAACAGAGAATTGCTAGTCTTCTTGATTCCATTTGTCAAATTAATTTGATGATGATTTTACTGTTAATATTTTTCTGGGCATTTTTTTTGATTTTTTTATGAAAATATGGAGTTGACACGACGAGGGAGTAAGAACTGGTGGTGCAGAAGGGAAGATTAGGTTCAGAGATTTATGGCCGTTTGTCACCTGCTTTTGTTGGGTTTGGTTGGGTTTGAAACGACACAAATTTTTTCCCATGGCAAATTATTTCAATAATTTAAAAGAATAATTGTTAATGAGGTGGATGGATAAGTGGAAGAAGGGGTCCTATTTTGAAAGGAAACTGTTTTAGCGCCCCGGTTTCGGGAAAACTTATTTACTCCCTCCCTACCTAAGGAATTTACATTTTTGCTCGCAACACAATTTTTTACTACTACTACCATTATTTATTTGTTTGGGAATCATTACAACTGAGTGCATGTCCTAATATTGGAAATATAATTAAGGAAAAAATAAAAAAAAACATTGAAATTTACAAAATCAAAGAAATTTCTTAATTTAAGAGATTTTGACCACTCCGCCTATATATGTGATACAGGGGAGTAAATATCCATCAAAACCCACCTCTTAAAATATATCCTTATTCAACTTTTAATATCCTTACTGAATTTTTAAAAATAGTCTTATCTTTATAAAAGTGGAAGCAACTAGCACAAGTTGTTCCGAAAAGTGGAAACAACTAGCACAAGTTTTTCCAATTGACTCAAATTGACTCCAAAAATCGAAACAACTGTTTCAAATTGACTCCAAAAAATATTAATTTTTATCCCTCGGGGATATTTGTGCAAGGTCAACTAAAATGGAGGGTATTTATAACATTCTCTCTTTAGGGAATCAGAAATGATCCTCTAGTTTTATACCTTGGGTATAAATTTCTCTTTTTCTTGTTAACGAAGAATTTGGTGCCGACAGCTGGTACATAGAATTTTTTTTTTTACTCGGTCAACAAAAATAGAATAAAAAAAAGAGAAACTGTACAGGGACTAGGTTAAATTAGCGCTAAGCCAAAAGGATGCACGCTAATAGAACCTATTTAAAACGAAAGTAAACCTCTCCAGGCCATTCAACAGAATGAATAAAGCCTGGCCTACCCTCATAAAACTCATAAATGTCCTCAGCCAACAAACAAGCTTGTTTGGCAGATTCATCAGCTGAAAAGTTTGCCTCTCTGTAGCTATGAACATAACTAATATTGTTGTAAAAACTCTTCGTCATTCTCCACTTCTGCATTAGCTGCCACGACAACTCTCCTTTTTGAAGAGAAAAAATGCAACTCATCGAATCCGATCTGACGCAAAGATTTTTGACATTCCATCTTTGAGCATAAACTGCACCGTAGATAACCGCACAAACTTCCGCATAGAAGTTGGTCTGCCAGCCCAGCCCAACGCACAAAACTCCCAAAACTGCCGAGCTAGAATCACGAAAGACAATACCAGACCCAGCTTGGCCCGGGTTGCCAAGTGATGCACCATCACAACTGATCATAAGCTCACCTGGATTAGGTGGCGTCCAAGTAGCTTCAATTGGAACTAAGTGTTTGCAAGACCTATGCTTCACTTGAAAGAAATTCAAAATTCGCAAATCGTCTAAGGCATTATACATGTGGCCCTTCATTCTAATTGAGTTATCACGAATTACCTGATGAACCCGTCCCTTAAATTCAAGCCATCGGACCCGCATGTTCTCATAATAAGCCTTGTTGCGCAACTTCCATAATTCCGTAACTATTGCTAGATTTGCAACAAGCCATAGATCCTTTATCATCCTACTCCGCCCTTTTGCAACCTTGTAAGAGGCCACAAGATCTTCTTTCGGTTAAAGATTAAAAATATCAGCTGCCCAATTCCAAATCTTCTTAGCAATTTTGCAATGCCAAGTAATATGGCTGACATCTTCACAATCTCCCTGCACAAGCGACACATAGAAGGCATCTCCCTACCTGTCTTCCTCATAATATTATCATCAGTAGCACAACATTGCTTATGAAATAACTTCCAGTACTGAACACTTAAAGTAGGATGCACAACACTTCTCGAGAATAAAGCTGCAGCTGGCGAAATTTCTGCAGGCCCCCTGATGGCATCCTTAGCCGACTTAACAGAAAACACGCCCTTTCTGTCCAACTCCCAAATTTTGTAATCATCTCCACCACCAATAAGAGGCAAGTTATCAACATCAATATTGCATCTTATCATCAATTCCTTAGTCTTTGGAGGAATAACCCATGAGCCATCAACAATAATATCACTAACCTTGGCCTTAAAATCATTAGTGCCTTTTATTAGTGATGCCAAGTCTTTGCGCAATTGAAAAATCAACACACCAATTATCAAAAAATAAGGAAGTATTAGCACCATTACCTATAATTGAGCGTGTATGCCTTTGCACAAAATTATGCACCAATCTGATTCCTGGAAAAACCGAAGAACCCAACTTATAATCAATCAAGTTGCCATTAACCTTGAAATACTTTGCTTCAAGAATCTTGCCAAGTCTTATCCGAGTCACGAATCGAAACCCACAGCTTCATAAGCATGGCCCTATTAACATCAATCAATTTCTTAATACCAAGCCCACCTTCACGCCTAGAACGGCAAAGATCATCATAAAGAACCGTAAAGTATTTACGCTTTTCAGCATCGCCAGACCACAAGGAATTTCGAATGGCTCGTTCAACTGTCTTGATAGCCGTGCAAGGCCATTTATACACAGCCATGGAATGAAGCAAATAACTAGAAATCACTGATTTAATCAACACTAGCCGAGCCTGAAAGGACAAAAGCTTACCCTTCCAACCTGCCAGCTTATCCATAATCTTCTCAATTACTTGTCGAACATGAATATGACGCACAATACCAGGTTTTAATTGGATTCCCAAATATTTATCTGGGAATAATGCCCTTTCCATGCCCATAAAATTTGCAATAGCAACAGCACTAGAATGTCTGTCTCCACCATAATAGAATTTGCTTTTGGCATAACTAACATATTGCCCAGAGGCAAGTTGATACATACCAAGCATCTCCTTCAAATGCTGCAAACTGTGAAGATTACCTTTACAGAAAATAAGAATATCATCCGCAAAGAGCAAGTGAGTTGGCGCCACTCCTTTCTTGCTCACCATATGGTGCATACTTCTTGCTGCAAACAACTTAGAGAGATTGCGGCTCAAGACATCTTCAATAAGAACAAAAATTAAAGGTGAAAGAGGATCACCTTGACGCAGCCCTATAGTGATACTGAAAAAACCTTCAGGACTACCATTAATCATAATAGAAATCCGAGCGGAGTTAATAATACTAAGCAGCCACGAGCACCATGCATCAGAAAAACCATATTGACGAAAAACTTCAACAACAAACTCCCAACTAACCGTGTCAAAAGCTTGGGATATATCCAGTTTGAGGCCAACATTACCATGCTTCCTTTCCACACTAATCTCATTGATCAGTTCCGACGCCAAAGCTATGTTTTCATGAATGTTTCTTCCCTTCATAAACGCCACTTGTTCTTCAGAAATCAATTTATTCAGCACTGTACCAAGTCTGGTAGCCATAATCTTTGTAATGATCTTGAAGAAGAAGTTGCTTAAACCAATTGGCCTATAATCCTTAATAGCATCAGATTTATTATTCTTGGGGATTAGAACAATAAAACTAGAGTTAATGTCGTTAGGAATTTTCCGCATTGCCCAACAGTTTGCAATAGCATTAAAAAGATCTCTAGAAATAATGTTCCAACAGACACTAAAGAAAGAACCTGTAAAACCATCAGGTCCAGGAGCAGAATCAGCGCCCAGATCAAAAACAGCTTCCTTAACTTCATCCAAAGATGGAATAGCATCCATAAAATCACTTTCAGCAGCGGAGATGCTTTCATGTTCATAATCAAACAACTTTGGATCTATGTGCACAGCTCCACCATTGAATTTTGCACGGTAGTGACCGAAAATGTAATCTTTTATTTCATCATGAAAAAACAAAGTAGAGTTAGTAGAAATCTTCAATTCAGAGATTGTATTTTGTCTCCTCCTCATACGAATGGAGTTGTGGAAAAACCGAGTGTTTTGATCACCATCTTCCAACCAACTAGTTCTCGATTTTTGCTTAATCATAACTGCCATCTCAGTCCGCACCTCATCAACAGCTTTCCTAGCATCAGCAACCTTCAAAAATTGCATCTCACAACTAACATTCTGATCCAAAATATCATTCTCCTTATCAAGATTCAATTCCGCTTGTTTTAAGCGAAACCGAACATCTCCAAACACCGTTCTATTCCAAATCTTCAACGCATCTTTCAGTCTCCTCAGCTTAGACGTGAAAACAAAAGGAGGCGCACCATCCTGCCTGGCACTCCAATTATCCTTTACAAAATCCAAAAAATATGGGTGAGAAATCCACATTTTTCTGAATTCTAAAAGGAGCCATATTTGGCCTTGGACTATCAAAAGCAAAACCAAAAAGAGGGGAATGATCAGAGCAAATTCTTGGCATAGCTTTACACCTCCAGTTAGCAAACTTATCATACCAAGCATCATTAATAACAGCTCTATCATGTTTAGAAATAATTCTATGGATTCCACTCCGAAAATGAGACCAAGTATATTTCTTCCCAATAGCATCTGCTTCCACCAAGCCATTGTCAGAGATCCAGCTTCTAAATTCATTCATAAAAATTTCTTTGATCGGCCTTCCACACTTCTTTTCATCTAAATGCAAAACACAATTAAAATCACCCAACACCAACCACGGAATGGAAATAAATCCCAGCCCCAGTTGCCGCCAAAGAGACCTCCTTGCCACCGCATCAGAAGAAGCATGCACACCCGTGATATAATTACCAGAAAAATCTAAAGTGATAGCCTGTTTTGAAGAAGATAAAACATTCGGCCTTGCTAGAGAATTCCTCCAAAAGACCCAGATGTTACCTCTCTGACCATGCACCTCATTAGTGATAACATCTTCACAAAAATCAAGCAAATTTAAGTTCCTAACAAAACGTGTAGTGCAACGAACCTGCGGCTCCGCAATACAAATAACATCAGGATTGTGCAAGCTATATAACTCACTCAACTTGGCCCTTGCACCATCTTTAGCCAAGCCTTGAGCATTCCAATAAAAGACACGCATTAATTAACTCTGTTCTTCGAAGGGCTTGCCGAACCCTGTTTGGAAGATTTTCCGCCTCGTGTTTGAACTTGACTAACATTTTCCACAGTAATTGTCTTCTTCTTATGAACTCTTGATTTTTTCTTTTTGTCAGCCAATTCCTTCTTCTCACGCTCATCTAGCTCTTTATCAGCAAGTAACTCCAAATTTCTTGCATCCTCTTCAACTATCTTGGAAGTGTTTGTTACTACCATATCCACCGCATCTGCAACTTCGTCATCAGTTTCAATAACCACATTATCAATTTCTTCGGTCCCAGTTTCAGACCTATTAGAAAGTGTTAAGTTCTCTAAAGATTTAGCTGGAGTAGATCTTCTTGAAGTTTTAGTGGCTTCACTAAAACTAGCTTCATCATGAGCATCCATAGGAGTCGGATTATTAACTGGGAAATGTTGAAAATCTAAAACCTTCTTCCTCAAATTCTCTAGCCTTGTTTTAGCAATATCTTGTTGAATTTTGGCGACCTCAGCATCAACCTCACGTTGCCTGGCTGTCTCTTTCATGGCCTCATAATTCCTATAAGCTTCCATCTCTTGCATCTCCAAATTGTTATCATCCTCCTTGCACAAATTATCGTGCACAGTTTCCGCAAGTTCCGCACCAACACTACGCAAAACTGATTCAGCATCCTCATTGCGGACAGATTCCGCATCATCATTATGCATCCCAGGCAAAGCCTCACCACCATCGTTTGCATCATCTCTGCATTGTTTGGGATGACCACCCCCATCAATGAGCTGCACGGAATGGACAACACTTTTATTGCGAACTCCAGCTAATGAAGTACCATCATTATGCGGCACGGACGATGCTGCACCATCATTATGCATCTCCGAGTCATTACCATCTTCACCCAATTATCCACCAGAACTATCACTATGCTCGGGAAAAATTGTGCGTTTACCAGTAGCCATCTCAATAATTGAATTCTTCGTCTTCATAGTTTTGGGATCATCTCCAGGCTTATTAGGTTGGTCTTTTTCCAAGATTGGAGTATCATCTGGCACGTTCTTCTTACCTTTAGGAATTCGTTCTTTTTGCCAGAAATTCTTAAGATCATCCATATCAGCTTCAATTGATTTTTTGATCTCAGGATCAATTTCTACATCAGCCTTGTCCTTCAAATCATCAAAATTTTTTGTTCTACAATCATATTTTTTATGGCCGATAGATTTGCAGTAATCACAAAAACTTGGCCTGTTTAAAATTTCATAATCTTGGACAAAGATTTCGTCATTCTCTTCACCATCAATCAAAATCCTTCCTATAGGTTGAGAGAAATCTATGTCAATCAAAGCAGCAGCAAAGTAACCATATTCATGGCGCAAAGTACGCGGATCAACAGAAACCGTCTTACCAAGCCCTCTTGCCATTTTAAAAATCGTCTCTTCATCCCAAAACTCCATTGGAAAATCCGTGAAACGAACCCAAACTGCAGCTCTAGTAATCTTATCTTTCCCAGGATCAAACATAGACGTCCATGGATGAATTTTAAGCTGCTGAAATCCTGTTGCAAATTTAATCTTCCACGGACCATCGTAGCTTACACGTTTTCGATCATCTTCATTGTCTAGCTTAATAACAAAGTATCCCTTCTTCCATGGAATAAATTGAACAGAACCGGATAACTTCCATTGATTCAATAACTCTCTTTTAACATCTTCAAATTTTAGGGTTTTGAAAAATACCAAACGGCCAACCAAACTAAATCTCCACACATCCTTAATCCTTGCGTGAGTCTCTCGCAGGATCTTAATCAAAACATCATTGTTTGTTGTAGAACGAATTGGAGGATGAGAGAGTGTTTCAGCATCAATCCTTGATAAAACATGTGTTCTCTTCTTTAATATAGCCGCATAAGAGCCTTCCATATGCACGCCTTGATTGCCATCTTCATGCGGTTTCCTAAACGTGTTATGATTGCCATCTTCCTTCAGATTCCTAAACGCGTTAGGATTGCCATCTTCGTGCTGCCTCCCAAACTCGGATGAATTAGGTCTCATAAAATTAGGGTTTGCAGTGTTATTCCTAGGGATATATATATACTTTTTGATCGAGATTGATTCCATATCCTTTTAGATTGATTATCTTGACGATTGTTCAAAACAGGCGGATTATTTTCTTGATTTTGCGCCATTAGAGCGCAAAATCAAAAGAAACCTAAAGAACGCAAAAGAGAAAAGGGAGGGAGAAAAAACCGGAGCTTCCCACGTGAAACCCTAGAGTTTTCGGTTTTTTGAATATATACATCTCTTAGGGTAACTCCAATAGACACCATCAAATTGTTGGTTTGCTTGCTTTTCTAGGTGGATGGACAAACTAACTTCTGGACGGTGGGGAAAACGTTCCACGAAACAGGTTAAGCCGAGGTGAATATGGGACGACCGTCCCATATTGATCCGACAAAGGTCGTTTTACGACGGATACTTTCCCCCCTATAAATAACCAATCCATCCAAACATTCACCTCAAACCAAATTTTAATATTTTCTTGAATTTTTTCCAGTATAAACCTTTCTCTTGAAAATGACTAATAAGGCCATTTCTCTTTTTTGTGAAGCCAAATTTAAGGATAATGTAAATAACATATGTAGTAATTTAAAAAAGAAAATCGAAAATGGTAAAAAGGAAAGAGATGTGCAAGTTTTAGATGTTAATCCAGAAAACTGTTATGCTAAAAGGCAAAGAAAAGCTCCAATTTTGAAAGTTTTCATATGATGTTTCAAAAACAAAAGAGAAACAGTTCATGAACGTGTTGAATGGAAGATACATCAAATGAAGAAAACCAACGGCCAAAGATTGTATTAGATTTTTAATGAAGTCATTATATAGGTTCTTATTATTTCCTAAGTTTATATCTTGTAAAAGAAGTGGTAGTAATATTAATTAATGAAAATATTTAGACCTTAAATTAGACTTTCATTTTTCTTAAGCTATACTTACTACATTTGCGCACTTCTACTGAAGAAGACGCATATGGAAAATACTTCTGGAAATATCCATCGTTTTTTATGTTGGAGTGGACTGATTAAGTGTATGAACTGATTTCACCATCGTTATGTTGTCCAGAGTTTACTTAATAGAAATATATTTATATTTGCACCATCTTTGTACTAGCATAACTAATTTGAACATTTCTTCTTTTAAATCAAAGCACATTAGATTAAATAAAATTACATTACACTCAATTATTACTATTAAACCATAAAAGCGAGGTAATAAACAACCTCATCATGGAGCGGCTGGTGGACCGGATGGTGGAGCATCTAGAAGGTAGAAGGGGTTCAACCTGTAAAGATCTCTAAAGATGTTGAAGCAAGCTTCGTAAAAAAAAAGGTTCGTTGTTACTTTGTTGCTATACCGCTAGAGTTCTTTGGATCACTTCATCTTCAGTTTCACTGTTAAATCTATTCAATTAATTTGCATTAGACGACCAAGAAATTGGTTGAAAACACAACTAATTGCTTGAAAACGACTCGACAATCCATGAACATCACTGTTTTTTCAGGTTTCCCGATTGTGCAACAAACATTGCAAAAACGTTATGCCAAAAAGCTGTTTAAGAAAAAACCCAATTACTATGGATAAAATATCTTGTTTGCAAAAATATAAGTTGTGCAAAGAGCTAAATCCTCTTCTTCAGTAAATTTAGGACCACGAACTCTGGGAACCATTTGTTTGTGAAATTTGTATTCTACAAATTTTGAGGTTAGTATTTTGAGATTGAAAGATCAATATTGAAGTGAAATTATAAGAAAGTTGGTGTGTAGAACGTGGAGAAGGTGTGATTTTGGAATTGAAATTGGTTGAATTTACAGGGAAAGGAACTAGAGCCGTTAGATGATTGTATCCGTTGCCGGCTCAATCAAGAACGCCAAGGTGAGACGAAGGTCGTCTCCACTTGAACCGATGCTCGGCTCACATAAGGCCGACCACCCCTAGTTGATTTGCTCAGCTTAGTTTGAGACAGTCGGCTCAAACTGAGACTCGATGGAAAAACCCTCATACACTTTTGAGAGTTTGTCCATCCATTTTACTTGTTTGTCAGTTTTACTGTGGGTGTAAAATGGGGAAATCTGCTTGTTTTCCAGTCCCATTAGATCTCGTAACATATTAAGATCAACGTTTTTATTTTTATTTTTACGAAGGAAATCTAATTAGCTTATTTTTTATAACAGTCAATTCCATGAAATTGACCATCTTTCCATGTATATAAAAATATTTTCCATCTTTTAATTATAAGTTTGTTTACATATCTAAAATTTTAGATCATATTTAAACAACGAGTGGCCTAAAATATGATTTTAACTTATTTCATGGAAACATTATCTTATCTTCGCGGGATATTATTTACGTAGAATTCATTTTATTTTATTTTTTTACGGATATCAAACATAGAAAACATGAAATAAAGAATCACAATTTCCTTAATGTGGGGTTTAGATTATAGGGAGAAGAATAGGGAGATGGAAATTAGGGAGTCAAATACCACTGCCCTACTCGAAACCTACAAATTTCAAAATGTAGCAAAAAGTATACTAAAATCAAAGAAAGAGGGTATAAAAAAACACCTAAAAATCTAAACAAAAAAAAAATGACCAAGAGGTATCAAAATCTAAAGGACACAAGCTACTTAACACCTACGAATGCAAATAAGACTCAACAAATCTATCTAAACTAACAAAAAAACTTAATGACAGCCTAGTTATCTAACGCAATACAAACCGCTGCAGGACACCGAAAAATGATCAGCGCCAACAAAAAGAAACTAAGCACACAAAGAGAACACCGAAAAAGAAGAGGCAATTCTGCACTAGCTGAATAGGATATTAATGAAACAAGAGCAAACCAAAACATGTGCAAAGAATGAAAAACAATCCCTACTCTAACAACAAACATCTTTTTGGTTATCTTTTTTTGTTTTCTTAGACACAATCAAAATGCAATTATCATACTCCCTCTGTTCTTTTTTAATAGGCTGATTTTGTTTTTAGAGAAAATTAAGTGAATTAATTATTGAAAGTGGTCCTCATGACACTTATCAATAAAAGAAGTGAAGTGCAATGATCCCCATGACACTTCTCATCAAAAGAAGTAAAGAGAAATGGTCCACATGACACTTGTCATCAAAAAAAATTAAGAGAAAGTGGTCCTAAAAAAATTAAAGTAATATTTGACTTTCTCAATTAGGAAACCAGCATATTTTTTTGAAACATTTATTTATAAAAACCAGCCTATTAAAAAAAACGGAAGGAGTACTAGTTATAATTAATAATCTATATTAAAAACGAAATTCAAAGCTACAGGACGGAAGTAAACTAAAACACAAATTTAACACTTAACTGCAAGATAGTAAAAACTTTGTTCAGAAATGCTAAAAAAGTAACAAAGCTACAGAACCAAACAAGCTTAACTGCGAAACAAAGATAAAGCAAAACGTAGATGCAGATTGGATCAGTACCCAAAAAATCTTTTTTTTATATATATAAGAAAACAAAGAATATGTATAATTCCTAAGTCCTAACTACAAACTAGTAAACCAAAAACTATTAATCTAAACCGTTTGTCAACTCTCCGGCAGTTGTGCTACAAACTTGGTAGGTTTAGAAACCTACGATTATAAAACCGGAAGCGCATAGTGTCTATAACATAGATAACGGAAAATATGGGTCAACCCTAGTTGTATTGGTAAAATAAACTTCTAAGTTCTACTTCTACTAATTTAGATCAAACAGGGGATTTCTCGATACGACTAGATATGAATGATTACACTACACAAGCAAGATTAAAACAAACACAAAAAATAGACAAGGGCTTCGAATTCACCACCTAAATGCATAGAAATTCCCTAGTTTGATATGTTGGTTCTCTTTTTAATCAAGGAGACATAGAGACGCTGGCCTCTAACTACCTTGAAGATGTGATATAATCACTTGCACAAGTATGATGACTTGATCTCAGCAAAATATGTCAATTCCTAGAATTACCTATATGATTAAGGCATTAATCACAAATTGAACTAAATCGGTTTAAATATGCTTGAATACATAACAAAGGATTATTCTAACTACCACAGATGTTTCATATACAAGGTGAAAGTAATTTTCTAGTATTCAGAAATCAAATCATGTTTTCCAATAAAATTTCATGGAGAACAAGTAAAATCAAACCGAGAAATTCTAATCTTTTAGGGGTTTCATCTTAACCCAAATTAGAAAACTAAAACATGAAAAATACTGAAATTAAACCTAATTACTACTACTTGCACCGGCTACTCCGAGCTTGGTTTTGAAATTAAACCTAATTACTACTACTTGCACCGGCTACTCCGGGCTTGGTTTCAAAATACTACTGCAACCCTATTTATCCAAGATTCTCCCCCAACTATTCAATCCCATTGACAATAATTATACAAGAAGAAATTTAGGAAATTGATATCCTTGAAACTCACTATCGATGTAGACTTCTTCATCATGTACTGTCATTATATTGTCTTCACTCATTTCAGATGATGTCGGTGTTGAAAGAAAATCAAATTCAAACCTAATTTGACAACACTTGCTGCTTGTGTTCACCATAGCCACCCTATTGTTGTCCAATTAATATAATATAGAGTTACGTCAAAAATGGGCACAAGAGCAAGAGAAGAGGGGTGGTTGTATGATGGTTTTGGCAGAGAAAGTACAATGGAGAAAGAGAGATGGTAACAATAGAGAGATGCAGAGTGTGGTCGCTAATGATGGTGGTTTGGGAGTAGAGAGGAATTGTACTGTGGTCGGTGTTCGTTTGGGTGAAGCAAAATGGAGAAGACGAGTTTTCTCTAAATTTGGAAGTCAAATGTAGAAGCGGTTCACTTGGGTGTTAAGCACTTATACCTAGCTTATATGTATATGCTCAGCACAAGAACAGTTGCATTCTTTCACTTCTTGGACACTTGTTTCCTTCATAAACTTAGGCCGTGTTTGGGAGCTTTGACTACATAAAGCTTAGTTAGGGAATTTTTTTCTCTAACTTGAACAGGATTATCTCAAGATGCATTAATAAAGATGATGTTTGTTTTTCCGTTATATCCATCACGGGTTTATCATGTATTATGTTTGTCTCTCCATATTTAAAATATGTATTTTTATAAAATAATTATGTATTATGGATAAAATTATCGGAGAAAAAAATAAAAACATAACAATAAATTTAAAAAAATTGAAAATATTTTGATTAATTAAAATAACTACCTCTATAACCGTCTAACCCAGACAAGGATATTTGTATCCTGGCTATTTTGGAGAATAGCATAATCTTGCTTTTTTAGCTTCCTAAAATCAAGGAAGATTTAATTGTTCATATCCTAAACTAGAATTAGAACAAGACAAACATAATTTAAATGTATTTTCTCGATAACCCAACCTAAAATAGGCATTTCCAAGGGCCCAAACACGACCTTAAGCATGTCCAACCATACAACTGCACATTTCCACTTTTTGTGATACGACCTAGAAATAAACACTGATAATCAATACTTACAACAAGTAAGATTATTGACACCACGAGACACAAAATGCATAATTGACGTCCCGGAGATCATCCATGTGCGTGGGAGGGGCTTGGCCACGGCTTGGAGGAGTTTTCGAAGGAAAAAAACCCTAGGGTTCCTTATTTGAGCCAAATTCCTTTAATTTTCTTTTTTTTTTTTAGTTCTGATTTCTTTTGCTTTTTGCTTCGGGGCTTCCTTTTTGAGATAGAATTGAAAAAAGAACTTTTTTTTCATCTCGATTTGGCGTGCACTAGGTATGGAAGCCCGTTTATCCTTCTTCCACGAGTTCCGCTTGCATTATAATTCCTTATTTGAGTATAATTCCTCTTTCTGTTTCAAATAGAATTGGCATTGTTGGAAACCCGTACTTGATGCTTGAAATTAATTTTTGATCCCTGAGTTTTAATCATGGAATGAATGTTTCTGGATGATAACATCTTCATTTTCTTAGGCGATAGCTCGTCTTTGAAAATGATCGATATTAATCTTCAAACTGATGATATAAAATTTATCTTAAGTACTGATGATCTTGAGTTTGCTGATGTAGATACTCATCCTTCGTTCTTGATTGAGGCATCCTTGGTAAGTCCTGAACTTTATCTTTCCTTATTCATCTCCGAAAAAGCAGGGGTATAACAACCACACCTAATAATTCATTCGGAAATCTGTATGGACTAAACTCCAATTTAATTCCGAGAGCACCAACTTAAAAGCGAGACTCAATCAAGAATTATATCAAAGAGTGTATATCTCTTTCTCAATACAATCAGCAAATAAAACTGAAAAAGCAGGGGTCTAATAACCTCACCCAATATTTCGTTTAGGAAATCTATATGGAAAAACTCCAATATAATTCCAAGAGAAGCAACTAGACAGTCAGGCTCAATCAATTGATATATATCCAAGACTAGTATCTCTATTTCACAATTTAATCAGAAAATCAAACAGATAGAAATTCGCGAGCCTGATTATTATGTGAAACAACTTGAACGGTACCAAATACCAAGGTTCAAGTGTTCTATTTCAACAACCAAAGGTTGGATTATCTAATTGATTGGACTATGCACAACCTATGATATTTCAATTAAAAAAACAAATATAATGCGGAAAAAATAAATAACACAGACACCAGAAATTCTTTTAACAAGGAAACCGCAAATACAGAAAAACCTCGGGACCTAGTCCAGATTTGAACACCACACTGTATTAAGACGCTACAGACACTAGCCTACTCCAAGTTAACTTCGGACTGGAATGTAGTTGAGCTCTAACTAATATCACATTGATCAAGGTATAGTTGCGTTCCTTATGCCTCTGAATACCAGTAGGACTCTGCGTACTTGATTCCCTTAGCTGATCTCACCCACAACTAAGAGTTGCTACAACCCAAAGTCGAAGACTTGATAAACCAATCTGTCTCCCACAAAAAAGTCTATCGAATAGATAAATCTGTCTCCCACAGAAATACCTACAAGTTTTGTTCCGTCTTTTAATAAATCAAGGCGAACAGGAACCAATTGATACACCGGACTTGTATTCCCGAAGAACAGCCTAGTAATATCAATCACCTCACAATAATCTTTATAGTATGGTAGCGAAACAAGATATTGTGGAATCACAAACGATGAGACGAAGATGTTTGTGACTAATTTTTATCTTGCCTATCGGAGATTAAATATCGAGAAAATATTAGAGAAGATAATACTCAATATGATAGAATACATCAAGATCAGAACAAACAACTACAGAGAAAATAGTTGGGTCTGGTTTCACAATCCCAATGAAGTCTTTAAGTCGTTAACCTACAGGGTTTTGGAAAAAACCTAAGGTTAAAGGAGAATCGACTCTAGTCACAACTAGTATCACACAAGAGGTGTGGGGATTAGTTTTCCCAGTTTCTAGAGTTCTCCCTTATATAGTCTTCAAATCATGGTTTGCAATCAATGTTACCTTGGTAACAAAGCATTCAATATTCATCGTTAGATGAAAACCTGATTAGACTCAAGCTAATATCTTTCAACTGTTAGATCGAACTTAGCTTGTTACACACAAATGAAAAGTGGCTTCATTTAGATATGAGTAACCATACCTAAACGTGTACACCTTGTTGGCTTAACAATAGTTAATCGAAGTTAGCCATATGAACACTTTCATATCAACCTTGTTCATCTTAACCATAACTAGTTCAAATGACTCAAATGAAACTAGTTCTAGAGTTGTTCAATTGTTTATATTCTCATAGAAGTATACAAGACACAATTGAAGCAAAATTGATTTTGATTCGCTCGAATCAATTCATGAACATTATAGCCACGGTTTGCAAAAGATTGCATTCCTTAATATATAAATGTATTAGTTCACGAACAAACCGATTTTAAAACATAACCTATTCAGGTATGCAAATGGGTACGCATACCTAAGTGACCGTACTTGGTTTGGGTTTGCCAGCACGCGAACGGGTACGCATACCTCCAAACTCAGTTGAATTCCCGGACGTGAACTTCCACGAAGGTACGCATACGGGTATGCATACTAAGTTCTCGGACTTTCAAATAACCAACCAGTACGCATACGGGTATGCATACTATTGTTCTCGGACTTGGAATAAATTGCAACAGTTAGCATACAAGTACGCATACTGTGCTATATCAAACCATTGGTTAATTGTTCTAGACTCCCATTTCAATCATTGAAACATTCTTAGAAGACGACAATGATGTCTCATATAAAATATTAGCTTCAAAGCAATTTTCAAGTGATCGAATGATAAATACGAAACATTCCAAGTCTACATAAAATGAGTGTTTCACACAAATCATGTAAGATGTTACCAGGCGATTTTCACATGATCATCTTTTGACTTTCGTCAAGAATATAAGATGAACTTGGTTAAAGTGAAAGCTTACCAACACATATTTCGATAAATATGTAAGTGAGTTAAACTCAGCTCGAAATATCAAATGTGTATAATCGAAGTCTATATATCTATACGACTTTTTTATCAAATAGGAGATAGAGTAGATAGACTTTTGAGTGATAGATGAGTTCAGTCTCCACATACCTTTTGCTGATGAAGTTCCACAAGCTCATCTTAGTAGTTCTTCATCTTCAATCGAGGAACGCCATGAAGTCTAATGGTTAACTACACTTACTATCCTAATCCGATACTTAGCTATAAGTATCTAGAAATCAAGATTTATAGTTTTGACAACTAAACTTGACAAACAATCTTGAGATAGCAACGCTTGCGAGTTCGATCGAGCAGTGCTCTAACAATCTCCCTTTTTTTTTCAATTTTAGTGGCAAAACTATCAATACATTTGGATTACAAAATAAATAAACTTTGTAGCTTCTCATCCAAATGCTTGATTTCCTTGGTTATTCAACATTACTCGAATCTTCGTCACTTCCAAGTACTCTAGTGATTTTGAACGTGTTCAACTCAGCATCATAGTTGTTGAAGATCCGTAGCTATAACAATATATAAAAAAAAATGTTTTCGTATTGTTATACAATGTCATAGTATTATTACACATCATCAAAGTCCAATTCTAGCACAACTTTGATAACAATACTATGGTGATATGTATCACACCCCCTTAGTTAATACTTCATCTCACATGAAAACCACTCCCCCTTACATAATGATTCGTAAACCATATGTATTTGTAGTGTGAACTACACATTGATTATCCCCCTTTTCATTTATCAATATAAATTGACAAAGGTACGAAAATTAGTGGGATCATAATGAAATTCTCATAGAGATACTTCATGACTAAAACAAAACATATCACCTTTGTTTCGATGAATTCACATAGTCGAAACTTAGTGTATTCATCAAGGAGTTTATAAAGATACAAGAAAACTTCGACAATATTCCGCAACCGCACTCCTCACAAACATTTGGCAATTAAGCACAAGTTCAATTAAGAACTCTCCCCCATAAAATGTCATTCCCAAAAGAACCACAAGAGCGACTTTACTTTTGCAAAAAAATAAGGATTTCTTTGGACATTAACAAATTAAATTAACCACAAGAGAACCCATGATTAATTTAATCGGAAATGCTCAACATAAGAGAACTTACAGAGCCGCACAGTACTTTCACATAGAAGTGGATCAGGGAAAGATCAATACTGCGGAATATTCAAAGATTCATTCTATTTTTATCAATATTTGCATAATTATATCATAGACTTAATCTTTGTAATAAAAAGTTCATCTTATCTTCCATCAATATTTGCATAATGACACAATAGGCTTAACTTTTGACATATCTGGGACAATCATAGTTCACGGACGCAAACACACATATTCCGTAAAAAAATTTGCAATATATGAAACCAACAAAGATTAATCTGCAAAATCATCTTCCAAATAAACTATTGAATGTAATAAATAAATCTAAAAGCATTGCAAGATGAAAAATGTTGGCAATAGCTATGTGTACTAGAAATAATTTCTATTCCAAATCCTAGTTATCCTTCTTAAAACACAAGAATAAATTCTCATAAGAAGTTTCCTAAACAAAATAAAATAACTCCTAAGAAGAACAAAACTGAAGGTCTTCAGACATAATCAACAACCAGATATCGAGCACAAACAAGTTCATATGTTGCTTTCTTCAGTTCGATTTTCATAAATTCAAGATTCTTTGTTGCAATTTCAAGTTGTTCCCGAACAACTCCAAAATCCGAAGAAGATTTCCCACCAACGGAGACGAAATCTGAATTGGCAGATCTTTTTCAAGATCAACTGCATGAAAGCAGGTTATGGAGAAAGGATTTTCGTGAAGCTCAACAACTTTGCTGCCTTCAACATTGTCTTCCTTTTTGCATCCATCCATTGTGTACACCATAATCTAACATGATAATTTTTGACGTTACTGAACGAGTATATATCAGAGGAAGAGTTCATGATATATATATTAGATATTCATAGGGAAACCTTAGGGTTACTCGCTAATGGGCCAGATTCACGTACGCTCATGGTTACGAACCAGGTTCAAAACTAAGAGAGAAATGGAGCCTAATTTAGAAGTAGTTTTGATAAAAATCATGGAAAAATTCTAAACATATTGACAGAAAATCTTAGCTCAAAAGAACATAAGATAATTGTTGATAGTCAACAACTCAACTTCATTTAGGAAGAAAACGAGGGTTTTCAAAGTGAGCAACAAGGAGAATTTTCTCAAGAGTTACTGATCAAATATATTACATATGTAATAATAAACCGGCGCAATGCTCAATTATAAAATGATCATTTTATTCTTAAACGGAAAACAGATACAACAGAGACCACTTTTGTCAATAAGAAGAGCTTCTTGAGAATTATGAGCATCCTCACACGGTCTCAAAGAGGATGCTCATAAGTAGCATTCAAGTTGTAGTTTGACAAGCATGTTCAAGAAAGTTAATAAGAGGAGAACAAGTGTTAGAGCACTGCTCGGTCGAACTCACATGCGTTGCTATCTTAAGCATGTTTGTCCATGTTAGTGATCAAAACTATAAGTCTTGTTTTCTAACCTATTTATAGATGTCTCGGACTAGGAAATAGTTTGTGTAGTTGAGCTTAGACTTCACGCCGCTTATCATTTGAAGACGAAGAACTACTAAGGAGAGCTTGTGGAACTTCATCGATAAAAGGTTTGTGTAGACTTAAACTCATCTATCACTTGGAAAGTCTATTTCTACTCTATCTCTTATATTGAGACGTAAATCGTGTTACGATATAGTTTTCTCTATACACATTTGAGATTTGGAGCTGAGTATATCTCGCTTACATATTTCTCGAAATATGTGTTAGTAAGCTTTCACTTCGACCAAGTTCATATTATATCATGAGAAAATTTCCGAGTAACATCTTACATGGTTTGTGTGATACAATCATTTGGTGTAAGACTTGGAATGTTTAGATAATGATTATTTCAACATCTTGAAAATTGCTTTGATGTTAATAGTGTGTGAAACAGCTATTGTCATTATATAAAAATGTTTCAATGATTGAAATAAAGAGTTATAATCCTGTAACCATCTTTGGATATAAGCATAGTATGTTCACACATTAGTGTATAAGTCCAAAACCGGGAGCCTAAAGTATGCATACTTGTGTGTATACAAAAAGGTTGTAGGAGACTGGGTAAGTATGCGTACCCGTACGCATACTGGCGGAAGTTCGCGTCCATGAATTTTTTGCTGAGTTTGAAAACGAAAACCAAAATCATCCGATTACCTAAAGTACACGTACCCGTACATATACTGGCGGAAAGTTCACGTCCGTGAATTTCTGCTGAGTTTGAAAACTAAAACAAACTCAAATCTGGTTACTTAAGTACGCATACCCGTACGCATACTAAAGTGGTTACTTTCTAAAATCGGTTGTTCATGAACCTAAAACATTTATCAATAAGGAATGCAATCTTTGCAAACCGTGGCTATAATATTCATGTATTGATTCGAGTGAATCAAACCGATTTTGCTTCACTTGTGTTCTTATATAAATCCATGAGAATATAACAATTGAACAACTATTTAATAGTTTGATTTGAGTCATTTGAACTAGTTATGGTTAAGATGAATAAGGTTGATATGAGAGTAATTATATGGCTAACCTCGGTTAACTATTTGTGAACCAACATGGTGTACACGTTTGGGTACGGTTACATAAACCTAAATGAGGGTACATTTTATTTGTGTGTAACAAGCTAAGTTCGATCTAACGGTTGAAATATATTAGCTTGGTTGAATCAGGTTTTTCATCTAACGGTGAATATTGAATGTTTTTTTACCAAGGAAACTTGGATTGCAAGCCCTGATTTGAAAACTAAATAAAGGAGAAATCTAGCAACTGGGAAACCTAATCCCCACACCTCCTGTATGCTACTAGTTGCATAAATAGAGTCGATTCTCCTTTAATAATAGGTTTCTTCTCGAGACCCTATAGGTTAACGACTTGAAGACTTCATTGGGATTGTGAAGCCAGACTCAACTATTCTCTTTGTAGTTGTGTTATCTGATCTTGCTTTTCTATCTTGATTGAGTACAATTGTAAAATTGGCTTGAGATTTATATCTCCGATAGGCAAGATAGAAAAGTCATCACAAATACCTTCGTCTCATCGTTTCTGATTCCACGATAACTTTTTTCGCTAGACGATTAAATTTATTGTGAGGTGATTGATAATACTAGTCTGTTCTTCGGGAATATAAGTCCGGTTTATCAATTGGTTCCTGTTCACCTTGATTTATCAAAATACGGAACAAAAACTTTTGGGTATTTCTATGGGAGACAAATTTATTCAATCATATAGATTTTTCTGTGTGAGAAAGATTTGTTTATCAAGTCTTCAACTTTTGGTCATAGCAACTCTTAGTTATGGGTGAGATCATCTAAGGGAATCAAGTGTGTAGTATCCTGCTGGTATCAGAGACGTAAGGAGCGCAACTGTACCTTGAATCCGTGTGAGATTGATTAGGATTCATTTAAAGTCCAGTCTGAAGTTAATTGGAAGTAGGCTAGTTTTTGTAACGGCTTAATGTAGTGTTGTTTTCAATCTGGACTAGGTCCCTGGGATTTTCTGCATTTACGGTTTCCTCGTTAACAAAATTCTGGTGTCTATGGTATTTCTTTGCCGCATTATATTTTGTTATGTAATTGAAATATCACAGGTTGTGCGTTAAGATCAATCAATTAGAATATCCAACCTTTGGTTTTTGATTTACATTGATTGATACTTGAACATTGGTTGTTGGTGCCGTTCAAGTAATTCCTCTTATATTCAATCGGGCTCGCAGATTTCTATTTGTTGATTGCGGATTGAATTAAGAGTTGGAGATATTAAACTCTTTAATATACTTTATTCTAGATTGAGTCTGAATGTCTATTTGATTGTCTAGAAAGTGTATTGGAGTAAGTCCTCTCAGATTGCCAAACGAATTGTTGGATGTGGTTGTTAGACCGCCCGCATTTTCAATTGGTATCAGAGAAGGCAAACACGTTAAAGACCTTATAATTCCGTGTTTTTAGCGATCTGAGAATGGACGATATTGTCTCTGATAAACGCATCGCCAGAAATAAAAATTCCATTTCTATGAAGTCTATTAAAGAGAAAGATTTGTTAATCTCGAATATAGATGAACCTAGTGTTCCAATGAAACAGACGTATGTTGACAAGTGTTTCCCTGACTACCTTACTGACGAGTCTGACTCTGAAGTTAAAAGGAATACATCCAAAGAGAGTACAGTGGTTCTGAAACTTGTTAGAATCCAGGGTGATAAAGTCAATCGCTAGAAACAGAAAGTCAATGTCCTTGTTGGTATGGTAAATGAGCGTGACTCTCTTCTAAAAATCCTTTGTGAGGAAAATGCCTCTATCTGTCCTTCAAAGAAATCTCATGAGAAAAAACTCATAGAGGATGATGTGGAAATTGGACGTCTTTTGAGTAAACTCTCTATTCAAGAATGTTCCAAAGAATTCGCCATACCAACTGCTTCTGATTTAACCAACAAAATTACTGGTTCAGAAGCAAAACTGAAAACCCTTTCTGTTGAAAAACATGTGCATCTATGTTCTTCTAATCAAGGGAAGCACATATCACACATAAGGAAGAATTCTCCCGACAATGGTGTTAAAACTGTTCTGGATAATCACTCAGGTGATCCAAAAGTGTGTCTCTTTTGTGATTCAAAAGGGCTGTGTAAACAAAAGAGGAATTCTACGTTGAATGAAATTTTTATTATTCGTCTTCAACACACCTTAGATTTAATACTCAAAGGTATAACTGACATTCGTAATGTCTAAACCTATTGGTTTTAGTACTCACCTTAGATTTAATACTCAAAGGTATAACTGACATTCGTAATGTCTAAACCTATTGGTTTTAGTACTCACCATGTGTACTCCACCAGGAAAGTCAGTTCAATGTGTTCCTCAAATGTTCAAACACATAACAGTCTTCCTAAGCCATATCGACGAAGAAGAACTCATGAATATTCTTCGATTAAGAAGGGAGATTATGTTGTTCCTGATGTGAAAAAGGTACCAGAAGATGGAAACAATGGGAAAATGAAAGCCAACCTAAACATGATAATTGAAGGATATAAAGATATCATCAACAGGCTGACAAGTCCCTCTGTAAATTTTTCAGGTAAGAATCAACACTATGCGTCATACTTTGATGATAGTAAGTTTTATGGTAACTTTTCACATCATAATGATTTTCCTCCAAATATCAGGAAAAAGAGGCTTAACCATAAGCAACGTTCATTTAATGAGCTCAAGGTTCATACTTGTGCTAATTAATCACAAGGTTGAATTCTCACTCTCAATAAAAATCCTGACAGAGTGAGATATATTTTTCAGGTATACTTGATGACAAAATGTGTTTCTGAATCTCCAACTATCTTCTTATCGTTCTTAGCTGGTTTATCGATTACAAACACTTTTTGTTGCATAAGTATTTTTTTTTTCCAAAAAGGGGTGTCAAATTGTTGTGCTCTAAATTTTTCTCTTTTGAGAACAAATTTATTTTAGAGCTGAGTTTTTTACTCATTAAGCAAATATGTGATATATATATTCTTCGGAACCGTCTGGTATAAGGGTAAGTCTATAAACGTGCATGTATCTCTGTTCGCACAGGCACAAACCAAACTTGGAAACCCTAAACTTTGGTTCTTGTGTAACCTATAAATACCAAACCTTTTATAGAGTACGCATAGTCTTGTTGTGCTCTTTTAAGGATGGGATCTACTCCAAGTTCTTGGGATTTATCAGCCGGTTCAATTTATGATTAGGTTTATGATGTGTTTTCAAAGTTGTTGTAGTAATATGATTCGTTCAAGACTTGTGAAAGCGGATTTTTAGATTTTTTTAATAAATAAAAATAACGAACTAAATTAAAAAGATGTTGTGAAAATTATGGAGAGAATGAGACTAGGATTCCACCATTGGTTTATATTAGTGATTTAATAAAACAATAATTATGCAACTCAACATTCAAATTGATTCTAATAGTATTGCCTAGACATGTAGATTTCCAAAAGAATAGATGTTAATCCAAGCATAGAATATCAAAACCCTAAAGCAAGCATATTCTATCAAGAGAAAATACACCTAACTAATCAAAATCATATAAACAATTTTTAGTTCAATGCAAAAATCATAATAGAGTTGTTGTAATTAATTAATAAAAATATATCATTTTTACCGAAACAACAGCTTCCTCCATAGCCCCAAGGATTGGGTTTAGCTCATCATTGTGGAAACGTGCCCAAAAGTTGATTTCTTTGCTCAAAGTGTTTACAAATGATGAATTGGAGAAAATATATTAAAAATTGGGTGTTTGCAACGTTTTTAATTGTTGCAAAACACTGTTACATAAAACGATAAAATCCAACTGTCGCTGTTCAGCTTCTACGACCCCCGCCTCTGTGTCGTTATCACTGTTGATAAACGACTATCTTCGGGAGTCTAATCTTCGTGTTCTTCAGTTCTGCAACAGCAGAAATGGTGTTCTCTGCAACTCGATTTTTCGGCTCTGTGATGCTCTGTAACACTCCCAAACTCTCTATCCCCTCACTGATACCCAAGACACTCTTATTTATAATGTGAAGCCAATCTCGACAATCATCTCAATTACTCCAAAAGATCTTTGCAGTTAATGAAAGTATTTCACGGGAATATTTCCTCTCCATTTTCACACGTCTTCTGAGTTGTATGGTATATCCAAATCTTCTCATTTAATTGAGCCAAATAATGAAGAGAATATCTTCAATTAATTCCGTGAATAATTCCTTCCCTGTTTTCGAAAATATCCAAAAGTATACGATTTCCTTCCATTCAAGACACGTACAAAATCTTACTGTCATGGTAAGAAGATAATCATGTCTTAAAGACACAAATATCCCCATAATATCATGACCAGAATCTCACACAATTGAGATTTCTTTTCCCGCCAAATATCTTTCCCGTGAAGAAGAAGATGGGTGCCCCCTATCCGGTCCTTGGGTGCGAATAGCAGATGCCATGATGGGTGTCTCTGTTCAGCTGCTTGGGTGCAAATATCCTTTGGATACCCCTTATCATTTGGGCTCCCCTTATCCACAAGTGAGAGTCTCAATAACACGTTCCTTCCGGTGCTTTAGACGACTTTTCGAGCCTATTTTTCCAAGAATGTTTATTTCCAAAAATACCTAAAAACACATAAAATACCATAATAAGTACAAAAATCGAGTACCAACAATACATGAAATTAAGGACAACGTAGACACAAAAATGTGTCTATCAAATACCCCAAACTTATTATTTGCTACTCCTCGAGCAAAACTAGTCTAAAAAATAAAATGACTACACTTTGCACGTGCAGCAAGCCGTTAGACCGCTAGGTGGCCCTAGCAGCGGAGTGTTGTCTCCGGAGGGTTTACCAGAGGTGTACCGACAAAACCTTTACTACAGACCCTAGCTATCTACGCAGAACCTTGGAAGGCACTAAAGAATCTCCTTGGTTGGCATACAATCATTGACTATAGGAGGAAGTACCCTGATGCGAAATTCCAATTGTTGTACACGAGTTTGCACTCAGCATACTAAAATTCATATATAAGTGACATAGCTCTACTCAGATAGTTTCTGTACATCATAACCGGAGTCAACCAATCACATGGAAAGATTAAGAAGATGGATAAAGAGATGGTTAAAAGTGAACGGTGTTTCCCATATCTGTCTGAAGGCCTCTGCCAAGGTGACCTATCCTAATGGACTGAGATACCGGTCTGACTAATATAAACACATCTGGCATATACAAGGGGACCAGTGGTCAATAAACCTAACTCTAGGTCAACACAACTGGCATATACTAGGGCACCAGTGGTCGACTTTATTGAATTTATTCTGGTTGGTCTAATGGTCTGGTCTGTCTTTTTTTTCATTATTTATTTATTTATTTATTTTTTTTTGTTGGTATCTCAGTCACTCTATTCCACCCTAGCAAAGGTAACAACTTGAATCGTGTGCCCCACCAAATCATTTAAAAAAATAAAAACAGAATGATTAGGATTCAACGAGATATGGCGAAACTACCATATTTTTTTTTAATTCTAACACCTGAGCTCTGTGCTTTTATGAATAGACTCTTTAGATGTTTCCATCTAATCAGATTGGTTCCTCAACTCCTACAACCAAGATGTTCCCATACACTTAGATTGGTTAGTGCCAACCTTAATAAGCATAAATTTCTAGGTTCTGGAGTTTATTTGTTGCATCTAAGAGCTAACAAAAAATATCTTCCCCACCCCCAAACTTAAATCTAACATTTTCCTCAATGTTCTAAAGATGAAATTAAAAGCATGAACAATAAGAAACTGTTACCACTTGATGGATGGAAAAAGAAATAATGAAGGATATTACCGTAAGCATGAGTACCTCCCAGGAAATGCTAAATTTAAAGTCTTTAGCTAGACATCAAATACCTCAAAAAGTATTGTCACCTTCCAAAGTCATATATCAATAGTCGAAACAATTGTGGGTCCATAAGACCAAATAGAGCTGACACCAGTATGAGACAACTGCACTGATTCAGAAAAATGAAAAGAAGGAGCACATCCTCATCTAAGGTTTTTGTCAAGACAACTGGGTTTATCTGCGGCGCGTAATTGAACTTCATATGTGTGTCTCGATAAATAGATTCATCCGAAAAACGGGTCTCTAATACCTGGGTTACCTCTTGGAC
Organism: Papaver somniferum; assembly: GCF_003573695.1. Lineage (NCBI taxonomy): Eukaryota > Viridiplantae > Streptophyta > Magnoliopsida > Ranunculales > Papaveraceae > Papaver > Papaver somniferum. The sequence continues at coordinate 189,322,525 of NC_039362.1, read as the reverse complement.
AGTATCAGGAGGATCGGGTTGCGGAATCTGAAAAGACTCGAGTAATATCTCAGATGTACAAGGCTCGAGTCCCAAGTTAGGGACTCTAATTAGGGATACGATACAATCACAAGAACCATCACTAACCCCGAACTTAGGGTTCACAGACAAACCTCTAACTATTTCTTGAATTTCCGGATCTTCAGAATCCTTAAAATACTCAAGAGATTCTTCTAGTTCTCTATCCCCAAACTTAGGGTCATCATTATTCTCAGAAAAACCTAAAACTATTGCCTGAATTTCTGGGTCCATAGAATCTTTAAAATACTCAAGAGCTTCTTCTAAAGATTGATCACATATCTGATCTAAGAGAATGGTTTCCACAAAATCATCTAAAGAATCTACCAGTAAAGTGTCAAGACAATTATCATGAACCAAATCCTGAACTAAAGTGCTAATCATATTCACTTCTTCTAAATCATCGTTCTCAGAAGGTTTTCTAGTAACATTAAAGACATTTAGTTCAATGGTCATATTACCAAAGGATATGTTCATAAGCCCAGTCCTACAGTTGATGACAGCGTTAGCTGTGGATAAAAATGGGCAACCTAAAATTACTGGGATTTGACGACTTGGGTCCTGAACAGGCTGGGTGTCTAGAACAAAGAAATCCACAGGATAAATAAACTTATCAACCTCAATCAGAACATCCTCTATGACACCACGAGGGACTTTGACAGACCTATCAGCTAATTGTAGTGTCATTTTAGTCGGTTTCAACTTACCAAGACCTAGCTGGGTGTATACATGATACGGGAGTAAGTTAACACTAGCTCCTAAGTCAAGTAAAGCTTTATCGACCATGTGATTACCAATCGCACAACATATGGTGGGGCATCCAGGATCCTTATACTTAGGGGGTGTTTGGTTCAGAAGAATGGAACTTACCTGACCAGCTAAAAAAGCTTTCTTATGGACATTAAGCTTACGCTTTCGTTTACAAAGATCTTTAAGGAATTTGGCATAAGCAGGCATCTGCCTAATTTCTTCTAATAGCGGAATGTTGATGTTCACCTGCTTAAATGTTTCCATTATCTCGTTGAAAGTCGACTCCTTCTTTGTTGGGGCTAACAAATGCGGATATGGGGCTCTAGGCACAAAGGTAGACCTATCAGGAATTTCTTGGGAATCCTTAGAGACTGTTTCAGTTTCCTCATCTATGGGCTCCTCTTGAGAAGTAGAAGGTGGAACTACAGTATGTCCACTAGGTATGGCTAACTTATTGTCTACCGTTTTACCACTCCTAAGGGTTGTTATCGAGTTCACATGGTTTGATGATTTCTCACCAGCTAAAGATATTTGATGGACTCCCCTAGGGTTGGGTTGTGGTTGACTAGGAAACTTTCCTTTTTATCTTAATGTCTCATTTATCTGACTAACTTGGGTTTTCAACTCGGAAATAGCCTGAGAGTTAGCCTGAACTATTCTCTTATTTTCTTCTAAACCTTGAGCAACAGATTGCTGAAACTGCACAGTGTTACGAGTTAACAAAGCAAGAGACTCTTTTAAACTCATAATCTTCTTATCCGAAGGGTTCTGAAGATATGCCGTAGCTGAAGGATTCTTAGTATAGCCAAAACCTGGGGGAACCTGAGCATTACTAGACTGACCTTGATTCTGGCCCTTGGACCAAGAAAGGTTTGGATGGTTTCTCCAGCCAGGGTTATAAGTTTCTGAATATGGGTCAAATTTCTGTTGGTTATCAAACCTAGTGTTGTTATAAAGAGCATTGTCTTGCTCTTCAACAGCATGGCCTTCCCAAAAAGGCTCATTTCTTCCACTTCTACCACTATAATGACCTAATTCTAAGGCTTCTAACCTTTTGGCTATAGCTGCTATTTTGGCATCTGACTCATAAGATCCTTCTACCCTATTAACATTTCCTCTACTTAGAAGAATTTTTTTCTGGGGTTCCCTACTATTTTCCCATTGGTGGGTCTTATCGGCTATTTCATTCAAAAATGCCATCGCTTCATCAACAGTTTTATTCTCAAACCCACCTGTGCATAAGGACTCAACCATGATTGTTGTTGAATAATCTAAACCCTCGTAGAGGATCTGAACTAACCTAACCTTCTCCAAACCATGATGAGGACATTGAGATATCAAGTCATTGAACCTTTCTAAGTACCTATATAAAGATTCTCCCTCTTGTTGGGAAAAAGTACATATTTATGTCCTAATAGACGATGTTTTATGCCATGGGAAAAACTTATATATAAAGGCAGAAGTAAGTTGGTCATAGGTTTCAATTGACTCAGAGTCCAAACTATACAGCCAAGATTTGGCTTTATCTTTTAAGGAAAAGAGGAATAACCTAAGTTTCAACGCATCATCACTTAGGTTTTTAATTTTCAGAGTACTACAAACTTCCTCAAATTCCCTAACATGAAAATAGGGGTTCTCATTCTCCTTCCCTAAAAACATTAGGAGCATCTGTAAAGTCCCAGGTTTCAGCTCATAATTTGCCTCGGTTTCAGCTAACTTGATACAAGACGGACGAGAGGTCCTAGTTGGGTTTAGAAAATCTTTCAAAGTTGCCATTTCTAGCACTACCAAAGGACTAGGAGTACAAGGGGTACTTTCCTGGCAAAGAGACAGATTCTCAAAACTGAAGTTTCCAAAGACGGGGCTCTCAAAAGAAGAGTCTTCGAGCTCCCCGTCTTCACAAGAAGAACTACTAGGTTTTTCACTAATAAAACGACCTAGAGTGTTTCTTTTCCAAGCCCGTTTAAAAACTTCGGGCATACACTAGAAAAACAAAATCAAAAAGAAAAGTCCTAAAACGGAAGGGATGTTCCATGCAAACACAAACAAGGCTGACTCCACCACAACAAACCTACTGATTTCTAGGAAACAAAAAGCATGATGGCTCCACTTATATTGTTTCTAGACCAGCTTCTAATCCTTCGAACGGGAATTCGTTACAATTTAAGCAAACCCCTTTGGAATCAATCCGATTCAAAGTAAGTTGAATAGAGACGAGGGAAGCTCGGTGGAGCTTTGATACCCAAGGCCTCACCGGTATTACAAGGCGGCGCAGTCACGCATTTAACTTACAGAAACCGTCAAGAACTTCGAAGTATGCTTAAAAGAGTAACCAATATTTTCGAATGACTTTCCTGTTAAGCTCGTTACCCTATCGGTCTCGTTCTAGTCAAAATCCGAACCCTTATCTTGTATGGCCAGTCCTTGCCCTTTACTAGGAAATTAAAGCAGCCGTTTTCAAGTCCTCAACATATATGCATACGAAGGAAGATAGTAACTCGCTGACAGGGGATTCACGAGTGTTTCGACAAACTTACTTCCCGTACCAGACGGGGGATGAACCTTTGTAGTCGACTCGGGCCACGACTCCTTTGTCATGTATGAACCCGAAGGGCCGAGGTGATATCGTAATCACCGTCCTTCTCTGCAAACACTTTATATATAAACTACCCTTCCGTAGGGTTTAAAAAATAATGTCCCAAAATTTAAAGTCCAAAGTCCAAAAATATAAAGTGCAAAAGAAAAAGAAAGTCTAAAAAAAATAAAAATCTACAAAAATAAAAATGTCTCTTTTTTTTTATAAAATAAAAAAAATCTTCTTCTTTCGCTTTGCCTTTCACTCGAAGTCTTTAAGTATTCACCAAAAGCTTTGGCAAAATTTTCTTTCGCTCCAAACTCCGAATTCTGTAAGAAAAAGACAAAAACCGAAAAACGTAAAGAGGAACAAATAAAATAAAAACCAAAAAAAAAAAAAAATCTAAAAACTCTAGCCTAAAGACAAGTCCGCGTAGGCGGCGCCAAAAATTTGATGTGTTTTCAAAGTTGTTGTAATAAAAAGGTTCGTTGAGACTTGTGAAGGAAGATTTTTTTAGACTTAATTTTTATAAATAAAAAAAAATATAACAAACTCGAATTAAAAGTGTTGTGAGAATTATGGAGAGACTGGGGCTAGGATTCCGTTATTTACCAATTCCAAAGTGATACTAATTATAATCATGCAATTTCACACGTTCAAATTGATTCTCAACTATTGCAAAAGTAGATTTTTAGAAACAACAAATGTTAATCCAAAGCATGAGACGTCAAAACCCTAGGCTAAGCATGTTCCATCAAAAGAAAATACAATTATTTAACAAAAACCATAAAATCTATTTTCAATCTAGACAAATAATCATAAATAAAAATTGCACAAATTAAATAATTAAGAATTACCACTTTTTCATTGGAAAGATAGCATCCTCCGTCGCCCCAAAGATTGGGTTTAGCTCAACATTGTGGAAACGCGCTCAAAAGTTGATTTCATTGCTCAAAGTGTTTACAAATGATGAATTGGAGAAAAACTATTAAAAATCGGGTGTTTGCAACGTTTTTAATTGTTGCAAAACACTGTTACATAAAACGATAAAAGCCAACTGTCGTTGTTCAGCTTCTACGACCCCCGCCTCTGTGTCGTCATCACTGTTGATAAACGATTGTCTTCGGGAGTCTGTTCTTCGTGTTCTTCAGTTCTGCAGCAGCAGAAATGGTGTTCTCTGCAACTCGATTTTTCGGCCTATGATGCTCTGTAACTCTCCCAAACTCTCTATCCCCTCACTGATACCCAAGACACTCTTATTTATATTGTGAAGCCAATCTCGACAATCATCTCAATTAGTCCAAAAGATCTTTGCAGTTAATGAAAGTATTTCACGGGAATATTTCCTCTCCATTTTCACACGTCTTCTGAGTTGTATGGTATATCCAAATATTCTCGTTTAATTGAGCCAAATAATGAAGAGAATATCTTCAATTAATTCCTTGAATAATTCCTTCCATGTTTTCGAAAATATCCAAAAGTATACGATTTCCTTCCATTCAAGACACGTACAAAATCTTACTGTCATGGTAAGAAGATAATCATGTCTTAAAGACACAAATATCCCCATAATATCATGACCAGAATCTCACACAATTGAGATTTCTTTTCCCGCCAAATATCTTTCCGGTGAAGAAGAAGATGGGTGCCCCCTATCCGGTCCCGGTGTGCGAATAGCAGATGCCATGAGGGGTGTCTATGTTCAGCTGCTTGGGTGCAAATATCCTTTGGGTACCCCTTATCATTTGTGCGCCCCTTATCCACAAGTGAGAGTCTGAATAACACATTCCTTCCGGTGCTTTAGACGACTTTTCGAGCCGATTTTTCCAAGAATGTTTATTTCCAAAAATACCTAAAAACACATAAAATACCATAATAAGTACAAAAATCGAGTACCAACAATACATGAAATTAAGGACAACGTAGACACAAAAATGTGTCTATCAGTTTATTTGGAGTTTGTTTTGAAGAAGAAGAGAACCCTTGTTAAGTCTGACGAACTCGAATCTTATGCCTCATGTTATTATGTTTTTTCTCATAAAGATCCAGAAAATGCTGAGATGGTCTCTACTGAAGTAGTTCATGGTTTTCTCACTGATCTTGGGAAGACTCAACTGAAGCTCGAGAACTCTGTAAAGAATCTTATCCTGTTACGAACTGAGTTGAAAAAAGTTGATTATGACCTTGTTCTCATGAAGTCACAAGTTAAGGATCTTATCAATGAGGATATCTTCTCCGAAGATGCAGTTGATTCAGTTAGTCGCAAGTTTCAAGGTCTTGGTACCAGTGAAGCTTCTGTACAGGAACTCTGATTCTGGCTTGTGATCACTCTTTGTTTATGAGTTTGTTTTGGTTTATATTGTCTAGTAAATCTTCTTTTTATATTTTTAGAAGAATAACTAGGATTTGGAATAGCCATTATTATGAGTACACATAACTATGTCCAACGATTTTCATCTTCAATGTTTTTAGATTTATTTATTTAAATTCTAAGTTATTTGGAAGATGCTTTTTGCAATTTTAATCTTTATGAGTTTATATTGTTATGGGATATGTCGTTTACGTCCGTGAACCTGTGACTGTCCCATACTTGTTCAAAATTTATCTCTATTATGTCAGTATGAAAGTACTGATAGAAGATAGAATGAACTTTTGACATAAATAAAGTTAAAAACTATTATGTCATTGTTTTGATGGAAGAAAGGATAAAACTTTTGTTTACAAGGATTAAATCTATTGTATGTCATTGTGCAAATAATGATGGAAAATAGAATGAATCCTTTTCTATTCCGCAGTATTGGTCAATCTCCGATCCACATTTTTGTGCATATACTGTGTTGATCCATAATTTTTCTTATGTGTGAGCATGACCAATTGAATTGATCATTCTCTTGTGGTCATTTTAGTATTTGCTCCATAAGTTCTCTTATGACGAGCATGACCAATTGAATTGATCACTTTCTTGTGATTAATTTAGTTGTGTCATTTCAATTGAATTAATTATGAGTTTTCTTGTGGTTAATTTACTTGTGCATTTAGATTGGATTAATCATGAATTCTTATGCGAATAACTCAATTGAATACTTTGGACTCAAATTCATGTTTTCATGTGATTTTGTTATGTCCAAAGAAATCCTTCTTTTCTTGTGAAAGTAAGGTTGCCTTTGTTGTTCTTTCGGGAATGACATTTTATGGGGGAGATTTCTTTTTGAACTTGTGCTTAATTGCCAAATCTTTGTGGGGAGTGCGGCCGTGGAATATTATAGGGGTTATCTTGTATCTTTATAAACTCCATAATGAATGCATTTAGCTTCGGCTTTATGATGGCATCTAAATAAGTTGATATGGTATTCTCTTTTGGTCATGAAGTATCTCTGTGAAAATTTCATGAGGATCCGACGAGTTTTCGTACCTTTGCCAATTTATATTGAAAAAAATGGGGAGAATTAATGTGTAGTGTGATACTACAAATACATATGATTTACAGATCATTATGTAAGGGGGAATGATTTTCATGTCGAAATGAAGTATTGACTAAGAAGGAGTGTTACATATTGTATAGTAGTCAAGAGACGAATTAGTCGATAATAACTCGATTAGTTGAACACGGACGTTAATTAATAGGAATTAATCTAACAATGATTTAGATCCGGAATTAGTACCACTGAATAGGTTTCGAAAAGTTATGCATAATGGAGTACTCGCACGCGTCATTCGGACACTCGGTGAAGAAGATTTATCAATTTGTTTTCGAAGGGTAAAATTATGATTTCGAATATTAGCTTGTGGTTGCACGTGTCGATTGAGTGGGTGTCTCAGAAAATCTGGTCGGGCTTATCTACACCTAATCGAGAAGATTAACTCGTTCTTGTTTTCTTTCTTCTTAACTTCTTCTTCATTCTTCTTTCTCCTTCTCTTTCTTTCTTCTTTCCCTGTTCTTCTTCTGTTTTTGATTTCGAGAATCAATGCATGATTTTGAGTTAATGTAAAGCTGGCAAAGATCGAAGGTTAGTTTATAGTGGTAGTTGTGGTTGTGGTTGATATGATGAAATCAAACCCAGCGGAAAAGGTGAAACAAAGAATTATAATTAGGGTTCCAGAGATATGAAATCGATTGAAGATTTATAGGATATTGAGGATGAAATTGAGTTCTTAATAGCGAAAGAATGAATGAGTTTTTATGCAATTGAAGTTCTGAAGATTTTTAATGAAGAATCATCGAGTTAGGGTTTGTACGAAATCAAAGAAGCTTTAGAAGAATGGAACTGATGTTTAAGAAAGGTGGTTTGAAGATGGGTATTGTGTTAATTTGACAGTTGAGGTGTTGAGTTGATAATCAGTGAATTAGGGTTTGTAATAATTTCTGAAGAAGATTCATAAGAAGAAATTGAAGGATTAGAAGATTAATTGGAGGTGGGTTGATATGAACTTAAGAGTTAAGATTGAAGAATAACTAAGTTTGATAGTTAGAGTTGTGTATTTGAAGCTCAGATAGAGGATTCAAGTTACTAATGGAGTTGGATTTGAAATCAGATTCGCATGGAACTAATATTAATGATTTGTATTTGGAAATGGATGGAGATCGAATGGGTTGATGCTGTGTTGGTGTTATGAAGTTGTTTCTGAAAATGAATCGAAGAATCAAACAGAATTAGGGTTTAATTGAGTGTTTCAGAAAAGAGGTAGAAGTTGAAATTTTGAGTTTGGAGGAATGATTTGAGATGGGTTCTGACTCATTAAGTGAATTTGGGTCAAGGATGAACTGAAAATCGAGATTGAAGAAGTTAGGGTTTGGATCTGTCTTAAGGAAGATTTGGGATTTGAATTGGGATTAATTAAGAACCGATAGTGATGTTGGGTATGTTTTGATGATGAATGAACTGAATTGAGGGGTTGTAGTTGTTCTTCAGATGAATTGAAAATCAAGACAAACTAAGATGAAGAATCTGATGTCAGTTGCTTGTGAGGAATGTTTTCGAGGTAATTGCTCTTTTAGTTAAGTCTTCCATCTCTTTTGATTGTGTAATTGTGTTGGTCTTTGAGATTAAAGTTGAGTTTAGTATCTTGTGGAGCTGTGGTTGGGTATTAGGATTGTGTTAGATTACAGGGAGATAGGTTGAATGCTGATGGTGGTAGTGGTTAAATGATGTTGCTGATGTGTGTTATGGATATACAGTTTTGGTATTGGGTTATGTTTGATTGGTGTTACATGTGACTGTGACTGTGGAGCTAAGTAAACTGAATATGCATATCGATGCATTGAAGAGTATGGTTGATTTAGATGAATGTCTAGGGCCTTTCAAGGGGAATAAATGTTACTAGTGGGTTGAGGCTGTGATATTGCAATTGAAGCTGAGATAAGTGTGTTGTGCAATGATGCTGTCTAAGGAAGAGTTAGTTGAACTATGATGGTCCTATAATTGTTAATGGCGTTTAAGGAATTGTAGTGATGAACTGAACTGAGATTTGCTGGTGGAAATGGTGTTGTTTATTTTGAACTGGTAGTGAATGTTGTGTTGAGCGGAGCTATTAAGAATGGTATTGTAAGATGCAAGAATAGTTGTGAGTCTTATGTATGAGCTAGAGATGAAATTGTTGGTGAATATTGAACTGATATTGTAAGTCTGTGAAGTTAGAGGTATTGTTGGTACTGGGATGGTGGCGAAGGTGAAGTTGTTAGTGCCTTTGGTCAACAAGAAAGTTAGAATAGTGATTTAGAGTTGTTCATAGTGATTTCTGTGAAAGCTTGGAAAAGCTGCAATTGCAGGTAATCTTATTTTGTACTGTAATTGAAGTTTAAAGTAATTTGAATGATTGAATTTATGTAATGAATAGATTGAAGGTGAACTAGAGTTAGAATCACAGTTTTGTAAAAAAAAATTGGCTTGTGTTATGGCCTAGCCTTACCCTTGGTCATCCCAGTCAGCTGACTCAGTTAATCTGACTGAGTCACATGTGTACCTGACTTACCTTAATAAGTCTAAATGACTGAGTTAACCCTGTCTTGAATCAGTTTGACCCAATACTGAATCAGTGAACTTGAGTGAGTTAGTTCCTTTGACCATTTGACCAGGACCTTACCTTGACTTGGACGTTGACTGTTACTTGACCCTCGACCGTTAGTGACTGTTAGTTGACTCAGGTGGACTAGACCTTAGTTAATGGGCCTGTTTAGAGAACTCGGGCTTAGTACCTTGTATTCTTAGTTTGATATTTTGGACCCTTTATGGTCCGAATTAGCCTCTGGCCTCTTCTACAAAGTTGTAGATATTCATAAGACTTAGTTACGGACTATAGCATCAACCTAATTGGAATAGTGAACTCTTAGTTATGTTAAAGATAGAGAATGAGATACCATAATGGGCTTAGAACCATTAGATAGAATTGTATGATTCTTGTGTGAGTCATCTTGGCTAGATTCTTAGAGTTCTTGTATGATTAACAATTAGTCTATATTAACAACAATCGTTTCAAGGATGAACCAGCGGATCGTGGATCTCGAGGTAGGCGTGGCTTGTCATCAAAAGAGGTGGGAATACATTTGACTCTTTTGTAATCATTATTGTTTCTTTTACAAAAGTCTTTATTTAATAAATTCATGCATTGTCTATCCGTGCATTCCATGCTTTGTTTACATTGTATTATGATAATTCTGTTGATTCTCTGAATCTTTCCACGATTTGGAAAGGACTTGTAATGTTTTGTTTGTCATTATGAATTGTTATGGGAAATGAGAATTTCCACTTGTGGTATATAGGATACGTTCCTTCACATTTATACCTACATGAATTCTTTTTTTATGCTTAGAGTGGGTCATCATGGTATTGGTGATATCAATAGCTCTTGAGTGTGGTTAGCACAAATATTTTACATTGTTTGAAGAAGGAGTTTGTTCATATACATGTTTGTCTGTTTCAGTGACTTGGTCACTTTTTAATGTTTTGGAAAACATTATTGTTTTCCAAATCTTGCCATGATTACTTGAAAGTTAAATGTTATTCCTGCGGGGCACCCCTTTTAGGGATGATATGCTCACCCATTCCCACTTTCAGTTTCAGAGACAGATCAGAGTTGCGCAGCGAAAGCTTCAAGGGTTGTTTTCGTTAGTTGGTTAACTTCTATTATGTTTATTATATTACATATTGTATCTGTAAACCAAATGACTATTGTATATGTATCATTTAAGAAGACTTCTTGTATATATATGTTTCAGAGCGGGTTAGTTTTGGGTTAAGTTTTGTATCGCATTTCTTAATTGAATGCTTAAGTACATGTTTTAGATTCTTAGTGCCTCTTTATTTAGTTAATCTCTTGGATTAGTCAGCTGCTAGCTTTGCGGGCGCTACAGTGTTGGTATCAGAGCTCACAATTAGATCTTATATCGGAAATAGTAAAAATAGCCAGTGCCAGTTAGTGAACTAGATTAGTTTAGAACTGGGTTGGGTTGTGAGATAAATATTAATCACTAAAAGCTATTAATAATTAAAATATCTATTTAATTGATTGATTTGTATGTTTGGTTGTTTGTATGTGTAATTAAGTAAAAATTGTAGGTTATACCTGTAATTTTAGTTAATAAAGATTAGAGAATAATTAGTCTAAAAAGTGTGAATAAATAGACAGTTAAATACCAAAATAAATAAAAAAATAATAATGAGATTAGTGTTATTGATAATTTTGAAAGTCAAATAGAAGCTTATTGAGTACCTTGAATTATACGTAGACTCAACAATTTATAATCACATAAATGTTAATAATATTTTTGGGACTCAATAATAATTGGAAGAGTAGTTAGAATAATAGTTCGACCATCGATGTTAATAATGAAAATATTAATATAATAATTATAGATGATAATAACAGTAATAATAATTTTAATAAACTAGTGATAGCATTTACCAATTAGTACCATATTAAACTTAATTAAAATTTCAATAAGGATATATAACGATAAAATAATAATTGTGATTAAATAATTATGGGAAATTATTTACCCTTATCAACGACTAGGTATTTTAAATTAAACTGATGTCAAATTAGAAATACATATTTCGCGTTTAAACTAAATAGTTAATAAAATATTGATTAGGCGTTAGACGTAAGAAGGTGAGGAAATAATATATAAAATAAAAAGACTTAACTTGTTAGTAATTTTGTATCGAAATTATTTTAGTCTAATAAATGATCCTATAAATTTTTAAAATGAAACGAATGTACATGAAGTAGTAACAATAGTATTCGGATGTTTAGTGTAAGATTATAATCAAAAGAAAATAAATTCATATATTAATAGGATACTTTACACTAATAGCAAAATCTAAAGACTATTAGGATATATTATAATTTTGTGCAGACTCAAATTTAGATAATATTAACTTACCAACGCCAATCTTTAACAAGATATAGTATACGGATTCGAGATAAATAAATAAAGTTTTGTTATATCAATGCTTACGTGAATGTAAAATTATATTTAGAAGATTAAGGCTTAGTGTACCAACCGGGATACCATCTTAAAAATAACGAGAATAATAACACAATTGATAAAAGTATTTGTCTAATTAAATTAGTAGAAAATTTATAATAGATAATATTTGGAAATTTTATATATGGTAATACAATAAGGTTAAATTTATCAAATATTATAAATTGGCGTAAAATCGAATTGGGATTGCTATTATTGGTAAAAGAAATAAATAAATAGATTCAGAGGACCAAATAAACCATTGATGTTTACGAAGTAAACTTATCACACTTACACGAATTACGATAAAAGTTAGAGATTAATTAATTTTAATAAATTAATACCTAGTTAATCCAGCACTGGGGAATAGTGAAGGTTGTGTTTTCTCTGTTCGTAGGAAGGCATTATTAGGATTGGCCAACCTTGACAAGGCAACTGCATTCAGAGATGACCGATCATAGAAATATACTGTAATTTAATTTAGGAAACTGATAGATATAATTTCACTAAGAAGATTTGTAAGATTCTTCCTTGTAAGTAAGACAATCATCTTATAGATATAAATTAGTGTCAGAAAACTTAGACTTCCTTATATGATAGTTATTATTAAAATCAGCGTAGTTGAACCTAGAGCCACAAATTTTAGTAGTAGAAAGCCGTATGGGTTTGTGCTTTGTTTCTTGTTGTTTGCGCTTAGACAAGAGATCGGATTTTTCTATAAGGTGGGGAGTTTTTGAAGACTACAAGAATGGATTGATTTTCGAGGACGAAAATGAATAAGGTGGGGAGAATGTAAGGACCCTCAAGCTCGTCAACGCTATTAGACTAGTCAAGAGACGAATTAGTCGATAATTACTCGATTAGTTGAACACGGACGTTAATTAATAGGAATTTATCTAACAATGATTTATATCCAAAATTAGTATCACTGAATAGGTTTCGAAAAGTTATGCATAACGGACTACTCGCACGCGTCATTCGGACACTTGGTGAAGAAGATTTATCAATTTGTTTTCGAAGGGTAAAATTGTAATTTAGAATATTACCTTGTGGCTGCACGTGTCGATTGAGTGGGTGTCTCAGAAAATCTGGTCGGGCTTATCTACACCTAATCGAGAAGATTAACTCGTTCTTATTTTCTTTCTTGTTAAGTTCTTCTTCATTCTTCTTTCTCCTTCTCTTTCTTTCTTTCATGTTTTTCTTCTGTTTTTGATTTCGAGAATCAATGCATGATACTGAGTTAATGTAAATCTAGTGAAGATCGAAGGTTAGTCGATAGTGGTAGTTTTGGTAGATATGGTGAAATCAAACCCAGCGGAAAAGGTGAAACAGAGAATTATAATTAGGGTTCCAGAGATATGAAATCGATTGAAGATTTATAGGATATTAAGGATGAAATTGAGTTCTTAATAGCGAAAGAATGAATGGGTTGTTATTCAATTGAATTTGTGAAGATTTTTGATGAAGAATCATCGAGTTAGGGTTTGTACGAAATCATAGAAGCTTTAGAAGAATGGAACTGATGTTTAAGAAAGGTGGTTTGGAGATGGGTATTTTGTTAATTTGACAGTTGAGGTGTTGAGTTGATAATCAGTGAATTAGGGTTTGTAATAATTTCTGAAGAAGATTCATAAGACGAAATTGAAGGATTAGAAGATTAATTGGAGGTGGGTTGATATGAACTTAAGAGTTAAGATTGAAGAATAACTAAGTTTGATAGTTAGAGTTGTGTATTTGAAGCTCAGATAGAGGATTCAAGTTACTAATGGAGTTGGATTTGAAATCAGATTCGCATGGAACTAATATTAATGATTTCTAGTTGGCAATGGATGGAGATCGAATGGCTTGATGCTGTGTTGGTGTTATGAAGTTGTTTCTGAAAATGAATCGAAGAATCAAACAGAATTAGGGTTTAATTGAGTGTTTCAGAAAAGAGGTAGAAGTTGAAATTGTGAGTTTGGAGGAATGATTTGAGATGGGTTCTGACTCATTAAGTGAATTTGGGTCAAGGATGAACTGAAATTCGAGATTGAAGAAGTTAGGGTTTGGATCTGTCTTAAGGAAGATTTGGGATTTGAATTGGGATTAATTAAGAACCGATAGTGATGTTGGGTATGTTTTGATGATGAATGAACTGAATTGAGGGGTTGTAGTTGTTCTTCAGATGAATTGAAAATCAAGACAAACTAAGATGAAGAATCTGATGTCAGTTGCTTGTGAGGAATGTTTTCGAGGTAATTGCTCTTTTAGTTAAGTCTTCCATCTCTTTTGATTGTGTAATTGTGTTGGTCTTTGAGATTAAAGTTGAGTTTAGTATTTTGTGGAGCTGTGGTTGGGTATTAGGATTGTGTTAGATTACAGGGAGATAGGTTGAATGCTGATGGTGGTAGTGGTTTAATGATGTTGCTGATGTGTGTTATGGAGATATAGTTTTGGTATTGGGTTATGTTTGATTGGTGTTACATGTGACTGTGACTGTGGAGTTAAGTAACTGAATATGCATATCGATGCATTGAAGAGTATGGTTGATTTAGATGAATATCTAGGGACTTTCAAGGGGAATAAATGTTACTAGTGGGTTGAGGCTGTGATATTGCAACTGAAGCTGAGATAAGTGTGTTGTGCAGTGATGCTGTCTAAGGAAGAGTTAGTTGAACTATGATGGTCCTATAATTATTAATGTCCTTTAAGGAATTATAGTGATGAACTGAACTGAGATTTGCTGGTGGAAATGGTGTTGTTTAGTTTGAACTGGTAGTGAATGTTGTGTTGAGCGGAGCTGTTAAGAATGGTATTGTAAGACGCAAGAATAGTTGTGAGTCTTATATATGAGCTAGAGATGAAATTGTTGGTGAATATTGAACTGATATTGTAAGTCTGTGAAGTTAGAGGTATTGTTGGTACTGGGATGGTGGGGAAGGTGAAGTTGTTAGTGCCTTTGGTCAACAAGAAAGTTAGAATAATGATTTAGAGTTGTTCATATAGATTTCTGTGAAAGCTTGGAAAAGCTGCAATTGCAGGTAATCTTAGTTTGTATTGTAATTGAAGTTTAAAGTTATTTGAATGATTGAATTTATGTAATGAATATATTGAAGGTGAACTAGAGTTAGAATCACAGTTGTGTAAGAAGTTTTTGCCTGTGTTATGGCCTAGCCTTACCCTTGGTCATCCCAGACAGCTGACTCAGTTAATCTGACTGAGTCACATGTGTACCTGACTTACCTTTAATAAGTCTTAGTGACTGAGTTAACTCTATCTTGAATCAGTTTGACCCAGTACTGAATTAGTGAACCTTGAGTGAGTTAGTTCCTTTGACCATTTGACCAGGACCTTGACTTGACTTGGATGTGGACTGTTAGTTGACCCTTGACCGTTAGTTGACTGTGGACTAGACCTTAGTTAATGGGCCTGTTTAGAGAACTCGGGCTTAGTACCTTGTATTCTTAGTTTGATATTTCAGATCCTTTATGGTCCAAATTAGCCTCTGGCCACTTCTACAAAGTTGTAGATATTCATAAGACGTAGTTACGGACTATAGAATCAACCTAATTGGAATATTAAACTCTTAGTTATGTTAAAGATAGAGAATGAGATACCATAATGGGCTTAGAACCATTAGATAGAATTGTATGATTCTTGTGTGAGCCATCTTGGCTAGATTCTTAGAGTTCTTGTATGATTAACAGTTAGTCTATATTAACAACGATCGATTCAAGGACGAACCAGCGGATCGTGGATCTCGAGGTAGGCGTGGCTTGTCATCAAAAGAGGTGGGAATACATTTGACTCTTTTGTAACCATTATTTTTTCTTTTACAAAAGTCTTTGTTTAATAAACTCATGCATTGTCTGTCCGTGCATTCCATGCTTTGTTTAAATTGCATTATGATAATTCTGTTGATTTTGTGAATCTTTCCACGATTTGGAAAGGACTTGTAATGTTTTGTTTGTCATTATGAATTGTTATGGGAAATGAGAATTTCCACTTGTGGTATATAGGATATGCTCCTTCACATTTATACCTACATGAATTCTGTTTATATGCTTAGAGTGGGTCATCATGGTCTGGGTGATATCAATAGCTCTTGAGTGTGGTTAGCACGAATATTATACATTGTTTGAAGAAGGAGTTTGTTCATATACATGTTTGTCTGTTTCAGTGACTTGGTCACTTTTTAATGTTTGGGAAAACATTATTGTGTTCCAAATCTTGCCATGATTACTTGAAAGTTAAATGTTATTCCTGCTGGGCACCCCTTTTAGGGATGATATGCTCACCCTTTCCCACTTTCAGTTTCAGAGACAGATCAGAGTTGCGCAGCGAAAGCCTCAAGGGTTGTTTTCGTTAGTTGGTTAACTTCTATTATGTTTATTATATTACATATTGTATCTGTAAACCAAATGACTAGTGTATATGTATCATTTGAGAGGACTTCTTGTATATATATGTTTCAGAGCGGGTTAGTTTTGGGTTAAGTTTTGTATCGCATTTCTTAATTGAATGCTTAAGTACATGTTTTAGATTCTTAGTGCCTCTTTATTTAGTTAATCTCTTAGATTAGTCAGCTGCTAGCTTAGCGGGCGCTGCACATATCACCATAGTATTGTTGTCAAAGTTGTGATACAATTGAACTTTGATGTTGTGTAATAATACTATGTGACTGTATAACAGTGATTGAGAGAAGTTTTCTTATTGTTATCGCTACGGATCTTCAACAACTATGATGCTGAACTTACAACCTTTAGGATCATGGAATACTTAGAAGGGACGAAGATTCCGAGTCGCGTTGAAAATGCCAAGGAGATCAAGCATTTGGATGCGAAGCTACAATTTTTATTTATTTTGTAATCCACATGTATCGATAGTTTTGTCACTAAAATTGACAAAGGGGGAGATTGTTAGAGCACTACTCGGTCAAACTCGCATGCGTTGTTATCTCAAGCATGTTTGTCAATGTTAGTGATCAAAACTATAAGTCTTGATTTCTAGTCTATTTATAGATATCTCGTACTAGGACATAGTTTATGTAGTTAAGCTTAGACTTCACGGTGTTTATCACTTGAAGACGAAGAACTACTAAGGAGAGCTTGTGGAACTTCATCGACAAAAGGTATGTGGAGACTTAAACTCATCTATCACTTGGAAAGTCTATTTCTACTCTATCTTCTATATTGATACATAAGTCGTGTTACGATATAGTTTTCTCTATATACATTTGAGATTTCGAGCTGAGTATATCTCGCTTACATATTTCTCGAAATATGTGTTGGAAATCTTTCGCTTCGACCAAGTTCATCTTATATCATGAGAAAATTTCCGAGTAACATCTTACATGGTTTATGTGATACAATCATTTGGTGTAAGACTTGGAATGTTTCGATAGTGATTATTTCAATATCTTGAAAATTGCTTTGATGTTAATAGTGTGTGAAAACGGCTATTGTCATTATAGAAGAATGTTTCAATGATTGAATTAAAGAGTTTAGAGTCTTGTAACCATCTTTGGATATAAGCATAGTGTGTTCGCACATTAGTGTATAATTCCAAAACCGGGAGCCTAAAGTATGGATAGTTGTGTGTATACAAAAAGGTTGTAGGAGACTGGGTAAGTATCGTACCCGTATGCATACTGGCGGAAGTTCACGTCCGTGAATTTCTGCTAAGTTTGAAACCAAAACCAAACTCATTCGGTTACCTAAAGTACGCGTACCCGTACGCATACTGGCAGAAAGTTCACGTCCGCGAATTTCTGCTGAGTTTGAAAACTAAAACAAACTCAAATCCGGTTACTTAAGTACGCATACCCATATGCATACTTAAGTGGTTACTTTATAAAATCGGTTGTACATGAACCTAAAACATTTATCAATAAGGAATGCAATCTTTGCAAACCGTGGCTATAATTTTCATGTATCGCTTCGAGTGAATCAAACCGATTTTGCTTCAATTGTGTTCTTATATAAATCCATGAGAATATAGCAATTGAACAACTCTTTAACTAGTTTCATTTGAGTCATTTAAACTAGTTACCATCATGATGAATAAGGTTGATATGAGAGTAATCATATGGCTAACCTCGGTTAACTATTTATGAACCAACATGGTGTACACGTTTGGGTACGGTTACATAAACCTAAATGAGGGTACATTTCATTGTGAGTAACAAGCTAAGTTCGGTCTAACGGTTGAAAGATATTAGCTTGGTTGAATCAGTTTTTTCATCTAATGGTGAATATTGAATGCTTGTTACCAAGGTAACTTGGATTGCAAACCCTGATTTGAAAACTATATACAGGAGAACTCTAGTAACTGGGAAACCTAATCCTCACACCTCTTGTGTGCTACTAGTTTCATGACTAGAGTCGATTCTCCTTTAACCTTAGGTTTTTTCTCGAGATCATGTAGGTTAACGACTTGAAGACTTCATTGGGATTGTGAAGCCAGACCCAACTATTCTCTTTGTAGTTGCGTGATCTGATCTTGTTGTTTATATTGTGATTGAGTGCAATTGTAAAATTGGTTTGAGATTTATATATTTGATAGGCAAGATAGAAAAGTAATCACAAACACCTTTGTCTCATCGTTTGTGATTCCACCATAACTTGTTTCGCTAGTCGATTAAGTTTATTGTGAGGTGATTGATAATACTAGAATTTTCTTCGGGAATATAAGTCTGGTTTATCAATTGGTTCATGTTCACCTTGATTTATCAAAAGACAGAACAAAAACTCTTGTGTATTTCTGTGGGTGACAGATTTATTCAATCCTATAGACTTTTCTGTGTGAAACAGATTTGTTTATCAAGTGTTCGACTTTGGGTCATAGCAACTCTTAGTTGTGGGTGAGATCAGCTAAGGGAATCAAGTGCGTAGTATCCTGCTGGGATCAGAGACGTAAGTAGCGCAACTGTACCTTGAGTCAGTGTGAGATTTATTAGGGTTCAACTACGGTCCAGTCCGAAGTTAATTGGTAGTAGGCTAGTGTCTGTAGCGGCTTAATACAATGTGATGTTCAATATGGACTACATCTCGGGGTTTTTTTTCATTTGCGGTTTTCTCATTAACAAAATTCTGGTGTCTGTGTTATTTCTTTTCCGCATTATATTTTGTTATATCATTGAAATATCACAAGTTGTACGTTAAGATCAATCAATTAGACTATCCAACATTTGGTTGTTGATTTACATTGATTGACACTTGAACATTGGTCTTTGGTACCGTTCAAGTAATTCCTCTTATATTCAGTCGGGCTCGCAGATTTCTATTTGCTGATTGCGGATTGAATTAAGAGTTAGATATATTAAACTCTTTAGTATACTTTATTCTAGATTGAGTTTGACTGTGTAGTTGATTCTCTAGAATGTGTATTGGAGTAAGTCCTATCAGATTGCCAAACGAATTGTTGGGTATGGTTGTTAGACCCCCACATTTTCAACAAGTATTACCTGAGGAAGCAGTTTTTCTTGCCTTATTAATTTTGTGTTTGAGTCTATTGATACTGTTCTTGAGCTCCAAGACACGATTATTGATGTGAATGTATTCGGGAACAAAAACCTTAGATTCAAGACTTTCGTCAGCGAAAGACAAGGAGTTTGAAAAAAAAATTCTTCCTTCGATGACTTCTTCTCTTCACAGAGCAATTTAAGAGTCAGTCGTCCATATAACATTCTTCCTTTTACAATTGCAAACAGTTTTTGTGTCATATTTACAACCAAGAATTGGCTCATCACGACACTTTTCTTGATTGCAGACTAGACCTTTAACACCAACATAATGAGAAGAAGGTTTGATTAATTCTTTAAACATCCATACAAGAATGTTATGAAGTTTTTCATTTCGTAGTCGAAAACGACATCTCTTTTCAAGGTGACCTCTTTTTCCGCAATAATAACATTTGAAGGGAATGTTTTTGAATGTTCTCATATGAGCTGTTTTTGAAGGTTGACAATCTTTGTTCTTAGGAACATCAGCTGCTGAAGGTAGTTTTTCACTTTTGATGTCAGTGAAATTTTCACTTAGGAATTTGTCATTAGCACAGACAAAATTGATCTTACTAGCACTCGGAGCGTCTATTCCTTTATATCCCAGACCACGTGTATCATGATGTTCTTTACATGCTCCTAGCATAGTGGATAATTTTGTAGAACTAGCATTGAATCTTTTCAGATTCTTTTCCAGTGATTTGACCTTATCAAGAGAAGAAGCTAGATCATCCTCCAATTGTTTTTCTCTGGCGATTAAAACATTTTTGTTGAGAGTCATATCTTGCTTTAGTTTCTGCAAGTCTTTCTTTCAACACAAAAAGATTTCGACGAAGATTCTCACATTCAGAATTTTTTGGACTCAAATCTTCTTCTCGATCTTTGAAAACAGATTGTAAGAGTTTATAATCACAATCACATCCCTTAAATAGTTTTCTCAATTTCCAGTTTTTTAGACAGAGAGGAGTTAGAAATTCAGCCAAGCAAGCTGTTGACTTCTTTTTCTTTATGAGATGGTCGAAAAGTTTGATATATTGTGAGACTTCCTCATCAACATTTTGTCCCTCGTCTGAATCACTTTCATATGAAAGATCATCCAACTATTCATCTAGGAGTTTTCCCCAGTTGAACACAGTCTCAGACAATAGAGAAGACGTGAGAGATTTCTCATAAGACTCAAGGCTTTGAACCAAGTCAGAATGTTTCTGAACTGGTGTTGCATTGCTAGAGATAACACTACTGTCCATATAGTCAGATCGCTGCAAACACAAACTTATAAGGTCTTGAACGTGTTTTCCTGCTCTGAAACCAATTAAAAAAGCGGGGTCTAACAACTGTTAGAGCACTGCTCGGTCGAACTCGCATGCGTGCTATATCAAGCATGTTTGTCAATGTTAGTGATCAAAACTATAAGTATTTATTTCTAGCCTATTTATAGATGTCTCGGACTAGGACATAGTTTATGTAGTTGAGCTTAGACTTCACGACGCTTTTCACTTTTAGACGAAGAACTACTAAGGAGAGCTTGTGGAACTTCATCGACAAAAAGTATGTGGAGACTTAAACTTATCTATCACTTGGAAAGTCTATTTCTACTCTATCTCCTATATTGAGACATAAGTCGTGTTACGATATAGTTTTCTCTATACACAATTGAGATTTTGATCTAATTATATCTCGCTTACATATTTCTCGAAATATGTGTTGGTAAGATTTCGCTTCGACCAAGTTCATCTTATATCATGAGAAAATTTCCGAGTAATATCTTACATGGTTTGTGTGATACAACCATTTGATAATGTTATGATAATGATTATTTCAATATCTTGAAAATTGCTTTGATGCTAATAGTGTGTGAAAACGACTATTGTCATTATACAAGAATATTTCAATGATTGAAATAAAGAGTTTAGAATCCTGTAACCATCTTTGGATGTAAGCATAGTGTGTTCGCACATTAGTGTATAAGTCCAAAACTGGGAGCCTAAAGTATGCATACTTGTGTGTATACAAAAAGGTTGTAGGAGACTGGGTAAGTATGCGTACCCGTACGCATACTGGCGGAAGTTCACGTCCGTGAATTTCTGCTAAGTTTTAAAACCAAAACCAAACTCATCCGGTTACCTAAAGTACGTGTACTCGTACGCATACTGGCGGAAAGTTCACGTCCGTGAATTTCTGTTGAGTTTGAAAACTATAACAAATTCAAATCTAGTTCCTTAAGTACGCATAACCGTACGCATACTTAAGTGGTTGCTTTCTAAGATTGGTTGAACATGAACCCAAAACATTTATCAATAAGGAATGCAATCCTTGCAAACCGTGACTATGATGTTCATGTATTAATTCGAGTGAATCAAACCGATTTTTCTTCAATTGTGTTCTTGTATAAATCCATGAGAATATAGCAATTGAACAACTCTTTAACTAGTTTCATTTGAGTCATTTGAACTAGTTATGGTTAAAATGAATAAGGTTGATATGAGAGTAATCATATGGCTAACCTCGGTTAACTATTTGTGAACCAACATGGTGTACACGTTTGGGTACGGTTACATAAACCTAAATGAGGGTACATTTCATTTATGTGTAACAAGCTAAGTTCGATCTAACGGTTGAAAGATATTAGCTTGGTTGAATCAGGTTTTTCATCTAAAGGTGATTATTGAATGCTTTGTTTCCAAGATAACTTGGATTGCGAACCATGATTTGAAACTATATAAAGGAGAACTCTAGCAATTGAGAAACCTAATACCCACACCTCCTGTGTGCTACTAGTTACAAAAATAGAGTCGATTCTCCTTTAAACTTAGATTTCTTATCGAGGCCCTGTAGGTTAACGACTTGAAAACTTCATTGGGATTATGAAGCCAGACCCAACTATTCTCTTTGTAGTTGCGTGATCTGGTCTTGCTGTTTCTATTGTGATTGAGTGCAATTGTAAAATTGTCTTCAGATTTATATCTCCGATAGGCGCCAAGATAGAAAAGTAATCACAAACACCTTCGTCTCATCGTTTGTGATTCCACAATAACTAGTTTTGCTAGTCGATTAAGTTTATTATGAGGTGATTGATAATACTAGGCTGTTCTTCGGGAATATAAGTTTGGTTTATTCAATCTTATATACTTTTCTGTGTGAGACAGATTTGTTTATCAAGTCTTCGACTTTGGGTCGTAGCAACTCTTAGTTGTGGATGAGATCAGCTAAGGAAATCAAATGCGTAGTATCCTGCTGAGATCAGAGACGTAAGGAGCGCAATTGTACCTTGAATCAATGTGAGATTGATTAGGGTTCAACTATAGTCCAGTCCGAAGTTAATTGGTAGTAGGCTAGTGTCTGTAGCGGTTTAATACAGTGTGGTGTTCAATCTGGACTAGGTCCCGGGGTTTTTCTGCATTTGCGGTTTCCTCATTAACAAAATTCTGGTGTCTGTGTTATTTCTTATCCGCATTATATTTATTGATATAATTGAAATATCACAGGTTATGCGTTAAGCTCAATCTATTAGAATATCCAACCTTTGGTCATTGATTTACATTGATTGACACATGGACATTGGTCTTTGGTACCGTTCAAGTAATTCCTCTTATATTCAATCGGGCTCGCAGATTTGTATTTGCTGATTTCGGATTGAATTAAGAGTTAGAGATATTAAACTCTTTGATATACTTTATTCTAGATTGAGTTTGACTTTCTAGTTGATTCTCTAGGTGTATTGGAGTAAGTCCTCTCAGATTTCCAAACGAATTATTGGGTGTGGTTGTTATACCCCCACATTTTCAATAACCTCACTCATTATTTCGTTTAGGCTATCTGTATGGAAAAACTCTAATATAATTCCAAGAGAACAACTAGACAGTCAGGCTCAATCAATGGAAATATATCCAAGAGTTGTATCTCTGTTTCACAATGTAATCAGCAAATCAAACAGATAGAAATCCACGAGCCTGATTATTATGTGAAACAACTTGAACGGTACCAAAGACCAATGTTCAAGTGTCAATCAATTTATAGCAACAAATAAAGGTTGGATTATCTAATTGATTGAACTACGCACAACCTGTGATATTTCAATTATATAAACAAATATATTGCGGAAAAGAAATAACACAAACACCAGAAATTTTGTTAATGAGGAAACCGCAAATGCAGAAAAACCCCGGGACCTAGTCCAGATTTGAACACCACACTGTATTAAGACACTAGCCTACTCCAAGTTAACTTCAGACTGGAATGTAGTTGAGACCTAACCAATCTCACACTGATCAAGGTACAGTCGCGTTCCTTACGCCTCTGAATCCCAGCAGGACTCTAGGCACCTTGATTCCTTTAGCTGATCTCACCCACAACTAAGAGTTGCTACAACCCAAAGTTGAAGACTTGATAAACCAATCTGTCTCACACAGAAAAGTCTATTGAATAAATAAATCTGTCTCCCACAGAAATACCTACAAGTTTTGTTCCATATTTTGAAAAATCATGGTGAACAGGAACCAATTGATACACCGAACTTATATTCTCAAAGAACAACCTAGTAATATCAATCACCTCACAATAATCTTAATCGTACGGTAGCGAAATAAGATATTATGGAATCACAAAAGATGAGACGAAGATGTTTGTGACTACTTTTTATCTTATCCATCGGAGATTAAATCTCGAGAAAATCTTGGAAAAGATAGTACTCAATACGATATAATACATAAATATCAGAACAAGCAACTACAGAGAAAATAGTTGGGTCTGGCTTCACAATCCCAATGAAGTCTTCAAGTCGTTAACCTACAGGGTTTTGGAAAAAACCTAAGGTTAAAGGAGAATCGACTCTAGTTGCAACTAGTATCACACATGAGGTGTGGGGATTAGGTTTCCCAGTTGCTAGAAATCTCCCTTATAGAGTCTTCAAATCAGGGTTTGCAATCAATGTTACCTTGGTAACAAAGCATTCAATATTCACCGTTAGATGAAAACCTGATAAGACTCAAGATAATATCTTTCAATCGTTAGATCGAACTTAGATTGTTACATACAAATTAAAAGTGACTTCATTTAGATACGAGTAACCGTACCTAAACGTGTACACCTGGATGGCTCAACAATAGTTAACCGAAGTTAGCCATATGAACACTTTCGTATCAACTTTATTCATCTTAATCATAACTAGTTCTAGAGTTGTTCAATTGTTTTTATTCTCATAGAAGTATAAAAGACACAATTGAAGCAAAATCGATTTTGATTCACTCGAATCAATTCATGAACATTATTGACACAGTTTGAGAAAGATTGCATTCCTTAATATATAAATGTATTAGTTCATGAACAAACCGATTTTAGAACATAACCTACTCAAGTATGCAAACTGGTAAGCATACCTAAGTGGCGGGACTTGGTTTGGGTTTGCCAGTATGCGAACGGGTACGCATACCTCCAAACTCAGTTGAATTCCCGGACTTGAATTTCCACGCCGGTACGCATACGGGTATGCATACTAAGTTCCCATACTTGCAACTAACCAACCAGTAGGCATAAGGGTATGCATTCTATGGTCCCCGGACTTGAAATAACTTGTAAAGTTAGCATACAAGTATGCATACTGTGCTATATCCAATCATTGGTTAATTGTTCTAAACTCTCATTTCAATCATTGAAACATTCTTAGAAGATGTCAATAGCTGTCTCACACAAACTATTAGCTTCAAAGCAATTTTCAAGTGATCGAATGATCAATACGAAACATTCCGAGTATACATCAAATGACTGTCTCACACAAATCATGTAAGATGTTACCAGACGATTTTCACATGATCATCTTTCGACTTTCTTCAAGAATATAAGATGAACTTGGTTAAAGCGAAAGCTTATGATGTGTTTTCAAAGTTGTTGTAGTAATAAGGTTCGTTGAGACTTGTAAAGGAAGATTTTTTTTAGACTTAATTTTTTATAAAAATATAGGAAACTTAAATAAAAGTGATATGAAAAATATGGAGAAGACTGGGGCTATGGATTCCACTAATTACCAATATCAAAGTGATTTTATATTCTCTAATTATAATTATGCAAATCCTTCATTCAAATTGATTCTAAATATTGCAAAAGTTGATTTTGTTTTTTAGAAATAACAATTGTAAATCGAAAGTATGGGACATCAAAACCCTAGGCTAGCATGCTCCATCAATTGAAATAACAATTTTTTAACAAAAACCATTTTTTTCTATTTATTTATCAAGGCAAATAATCATATAATAATTGCATAAATTAAATAAAATAGAGATTACCACATTTTATTGGCGAAATAGCTTCCTCCGTCGCCCCAGAGGATGGGTTTAGCTCATCATTGTATAAACTTGCTCAAAGTATTGATTCATGCTCAAAATTTGTTTACAAAGATGAAATGGAGAGAAAATAATGAAAAATCGGGTGTTTGCAACGTTTATAATTGTTGCAAAACATTGTTACAAAGAACGATAGAAAAGAACTACTGTTGTTGTATCTCTGCGACCCTCGTGTGTCTGTCGTTGTCACTGTTGATAAACGACTTCCTCTGGTGGTCTTTTGTTCTTCGTGTTCTTCCTAGCAGCAGAAAAGTTTTCTTTGTAACACGATCAATCTCCTCTGTTGTTGTTCTAAACTCTCCCAAACTCTCCACCCCCTCTATATGATTCCACATGCCTTTTTATACTCAACAGGTGAAATAAATAACTCCGTAATAACTCACAGAAATATCGAGAATAATCTGCCATTAATCACCTTTACTCTTCACTGCCAATTACGGGAAGTTTTCTCTTTTGTCCGACGATTTGTCAATTATCTCTCTTCTGTTAAAGAATGAAATCCTCCGACAAAATATTCTCCCATTCAAAGCATATCTTCCAAATACAAAATAGAATATCCGATGCTGTAACTTGCCTGTTTGTCGAAGGAAACATTCTTTTCTTATCATCTCCACACGCCTGCATCCTCCAAACAAGTTGAAAATCCATTGCTTGCAAGATTCAAACACACGCCGGCCCGGAAAATCCCATGAAATCCCGCGAACATCTCCTCTCGTAACCATGTTGTTATGATGTTCTTCATTCCGACAATTCAACCACTTCTAATCAAAACCATCGATCACATAATCCCTGTTTAGCTCTATCAAGTCCAACCCATCAAATTCAGCCCTTTAGTCTCCTTAAAACTGGTCCAAAATGCCAACCCTAATTTTCCCAGTCGCCTGCAAAGCTTTCCCGCCATTTTTCAGATTTGAAATGAAGAAGAAGGGTTGCCCCCTATCCGGTCTTGGGATGCCTTCAGTAAATTGGTGCTATAGACAAATTTGGGTGATGAGGATGAATTTGGGCTACGCATAACCTTGGGTGTCCCTTAGCCAAATATGGGGTCCGTATAGCAAATGTCTTCCAGGGGTTCAAATAGCACTTTTTGAGTAACTTTTTCCACACAAGTGTATTTCCAAAAAAACCTACACAAACATAAAAACACCATAATAAGTACAAAATCAAGCACTAGCAATAGAGACACTGAGGACAATTCAGACACAAAAATGTGTCTATCAGCTTACTAACACATATTTCGAGAAATATGTAATCGAGTTAAACTCAGCATGAAATATCAAATGTGTATAATCGAAGTCTATATAGCTATACGACTTTTGTCTCAAATAGGAGATAGAGTATATAGAGTTTTGAGTGATAAGTGAGTTCAAGACTCCACATAACTTTTGTTGATGAAGTTCCAAAAGCTCCCTTAGTAATTCTTCGTCTTCAATCGATGAACGCCGTGAATTCTAATGCTAAACTACACTTACTATCCTAATCCGAGACTTAGCTATAAGTAGATTAGAAATCAAGACTTATAGTTCTGACAACTAAACTAGAAAAACAAGCTTGAGATAGCAACGCTTGCGAGTTCGACCGAGCAGTTGTCTAACATAAACAGATAGAAATCCGCGAGCCTGATTGATACGAGAAATAACTTGGACGGTACCAAAGACCAATGCCCAAGTGTCAATCAAGTTTTATCCAACAAACAAGGTCGGATTTATCAACTGATTGAACTACGCACAACATGTAATATTTCAATTGTATAAAAATATAATGCGGAAAAGAAATAACACATACACCAGAAATTTTGTTAACGAGGAAACCGCAAATGCAGAAAAAACCTTGGGACCTTGTCCAGATTTGAACACCATACTGTATTAGGATGCTACAGACTCTAGCCTACTATAAGTTCACTTCGGATTGGAATGTAGTTGAGCCCTAACCAAGTCTCACACCTATTAAGGTACAATCGCGTTCCTTACGCCTCTTGAACCACGCCAGATTCTGCGCACTTGATTCCCTTAGGATGATCTCACCCACAACTAAGAGTTGCTACTGATAAGTGCATATATATTTCATAGATATTTGGTGTCAATTCCATGCTAGTATTTTTTGATTTTATTGCAAATTATTGTATATTATGCTCGTTTTCTCTTATTTGTGTTTTATTAGGCGAATCATCCAAAGGAAGTGAATTGGAACTTAATTGTGCAATAAAAGAAGCTAGCTACAAGTGGATAAGGGCCAAAGAACAAGTGGAACTCTTTCAAGTACAAGATTTTAAAGGGAAAGGGTAAAATGGAGAGAAGACGAAGGCAATGACGAAAGAACGTAGTCATTCTGAGTTCGTATGGAGAAGTTATGAGAAAAACACAAAAAAGGAAAAATGGTCATTTTATAGGGAAAGTACTGTTGGCACCCTCACTGTTCGTTAAGGGGATGAAATTTTCAAAGGAAATGCTAAATGAAGTTGAATTTTGTTCACTGGGGGGGGGGGGGTGCCAGATTCAAATGTCGTTAAAGGCACCCGGCCTATTAACTCAGGGCACCTGATTCTTCTTCTTAAATCGAGTTTTCTGTTGAAACGGAGAACCATGTTTTCCGGTATCAGGCGAGATGAAGGTGGACTGATGATTACTTCTCAATCTCGAACAAGAATGAGTCAGTGGGTTTCTGATGATGCTAGAAGAGATGGGTCGAGTTTGAAATAGAGTTTTATGTATCAATGGTATTGCTGCCATTATCGGGAACTGATAGAGAGAAGATGTTGGCAGGAAGGAGTTGTATTTGCTGCTTCCATTGACATCATCATTAATCATCTACGATCCAAAGTCGAATACTTATAAATAAATCTATCTCCCATAGATATGTCTATTCTTATTCTGTTTTTTTCCATCTTTTGATACAAAATTCAAGGTGAACAGGAACCAACTAATCATCCGGTCTTATACTCCCGAAGAGCATCCTAGAAAATATTATTCACCTCACAATAACTTAACTAATTAATAGAAGAAGTTATTGCGGAATCACAAGATTCCGAGACGAAGAACTTTTGTGATTACTTTTCATATCTTACCTATCGGAGATAAATCTCGAGTAAATATTAGAGAAGATAAAACTCAATACGATAGAACAAGTAAGATCAGAATATGCAACTACAGAGAAAATAGATGGATTTGGTTTAACGAATCCCAAATAAAGTCTTCAAGTCGTTAACCTAATAATGGTTTTGGAAAACCTAGGTTAAAGGAGAATCGACTCTAGTTTGCAACTAGGACACAAAAAAGTGTCGGGATTAGGTTTTCTAGTTGCTAGAGTTCTCCCTTATATAGACTTTTAAATTAGGTTTGCTTATAATCAAATCTAAGATAGCTGAGTAACAAAGCATTCAATATTCACCATTAAATGAACTTCTGATTTAAGATTCAAGCTAAGTATGCTTAGAAATTAAGCAATCAATGTCCACCGTTAGGTGTTCTTAGATTGTTACACAGAAATGAAACATACTTATATGTAGATATGAGTTACCGTACATAAACATGTATATTGAGTTGGCTCAATAACAGTTAACCGAAGTTAGCCATATAAACACTTTTGCCTTAACCGTATTCATCTAACACTTCTAGATAAAATATGAAGATCAATCAATAATGATAGATAATCAAATGAATCTAATTGTGTTTCAAGTAGAGTTGTTCAATTGTTCACTATCTCATAGAAACATATATGAACAAATTGAATCGAAATCAATTTGATTCGTAATCGTACAAAGTACTTATACAAGAATCAATTCATGAAAATTAAGCCACAATATGAAAAGTTAATTTGCATTCCTTAAATCATAAATGTTTTTGTTCATGAGTATACAATCATACATAACTGATTTTAGAACTTCACCACTGTGTTCGCAAACTAGGTACGCAAACAGCAGCTCCGGACGTTGGCCTAGTCAATCTGTTCGAAAACCCGGTTCGCAAACAACTGTTCCTGACCCAACTCAGGTAAACCCGTTCGCATACTAGGTACGCAAACAAGAGTTCCGGACCTTCTCAGGTAAATCCGTTCGCATACTAGGTACGCAAACAAGAGTTCCGGACCTGAATCATCACAATATAGTTCACATACTAGGTATGCATACCGTGTTGTATCCAGACATGGGTAATTGTTCTAAGCTATCATTTCAATCATTGAAACATACTTGGAAGACGACAATAGTAATCTCACACATACCATTAGCTTCAAATAATTGTCAAGTGATCGAATGATCAATACGAAACTTCCCGAGCTAACATCAAATGACTGTCTCACACAAATCATATAACATTTTCAAGGTAATTTTCACATGATCAGCTTTTGACTTAATATTTAGTTTCCAACAAATAGATTGTTTCCAACTAAACTCTTCAAGAATATGATGAACATAGCTAAAGCAAAAAAATTCCAACACATATTTCGAGAAATATATAAGCGAGATGAAAACTCGCCTCAAAATATCAAATGTGTATAATTTAAAGGTCTATATATATATACGACTTAGTCTCATTAGAATATAAAATAGAATAGACTTCTGAGTGATAGATAACTTTTAGTCTCCACATACCTTTTGTTGATGAAGTTCCTCCAAGCTCCTTAGTAGATCTTCTTCTTAAATTGGTGAATGCCGTGAAGTCTAAAGCTCAACTACATGTTCTATCCTAATCCGAGACATATAGCTATAAGTAGACTAGAAATCAAGTATATAGTTTTGATCAACTAAACTTGACAAACAAGATTGAGATAGCAATGCTTGCGAGCTCGACCGAGAAGCGATCTAACACTAACTTTATCCTATAGATGATTAAAATATGAATTCAATTCAGATATAAAATAAAAGAGTTATAAGTAAAATAGTGAAATGAAGTAAACTTCCCGAGTCCCTTGTGATCTGGTTGAGGGCCCTGACCTAAGCGAATTTTGGGCCAAATATTCGTCGGAATCTTCAAGTTTAGATAATTATATGATCTTTGAGAGCGATAATATCATACAGATGGTTGCTCCTTTACTCTATCGCGTTCTTAGTGAGCTTCACCTTTTCCGGTGAGGCCGATTGCAGACAAACTGGATCATGTTCATGATATTCTCAATAGTTTTATTACTCATTCTCTAGAGAATATGTTCTCGATCTAGATTTATTGGATCCATCCCTAGTGGGCATTCTAAAGAGGTTTATAGATAAGTCATGATATCAATATGAGTTTTTGCAACACTCTATTGAGTCCCCAGGAGCTCTCCTTGATCCTTACTCAAGTTTTTCAAGTATTAATATTAGATTTTCACGGAAATAAGGCATTAGGGCGTTTCGTTATGTAGGGAGACATCCAGGTGATCATGAATGTCGCTAAATTATTCGCTAGTCAAACAATCGTCTGAGAGAGAAAAGTATTAATACAGATAACCACCTCGACATTTTTGTGTGTGGAATGGTGGAGTCGGCTTCCTTCCCAATAGCGACCATGATTGAGATCTGTAACTGAGTGGACAACCTCCCACTTTGGTCGCCAAAATGTAGTTACCTAAAATCGGTGAGAGGCTAAAAGTTGGATTCTATGCCTAAACGACGCATAATGGCCGTTCAAAGGATGCTTCAGTCACATGGAAGAGGATTAGGGTTGGTCTTAGGGAGGGAAGCGGATGAAGAGAGAGAGAGAGAGATCGTAAAATTTTATGGTTAGAAGAAGAATTTCTTTGAGAGTTTATGAGAATATGTGTTAGCTTGGAGAAATATAGGACCTATTTATAACTGAATTCTCTAATCCCAGGTCTGTGAAGATAGGGATTTCTTGTAGTGCGGAGCACTTCTCCCGTATCTTCAGGAATACATAGAGATAAACTAGGTTGATTTTATCACTTTATTCCACCGCCTTTACTCTCTTCTTCGGTGAAAAATAGGACTGGTATTTCTCACGTGCCGTAGACCTCCAGAACAAAACCCTAATTGATATCCCCCCATTTGCGTGAATCTGAGTCAGCCTTTGTGATGATATGTTAAGAGAGAGGATATTCTCTTTAGCCAGGTTCGCCAATATATAAAGATATTATATGATTTGTGTGAATGACTAGGATGAGTCGCGTGAAAAGACATGGAATGCCTTAGAAATCATGTATAGAGTGTGAGAGAATATGAGGTTGAGCTCCTATCTCCATGGACGGTCACATATGTCATGTGGAGGCTGTATTATTGCTTGTGGGTCCCTTTGTTGAGCTTGCAGATCTCAAGGGAGCTTATCCACGTTTTTGGATAGACATGTACAGTTCAAGCGCAATTTTATAGCCGTGAGTGTGTTTGAGACAGTGAGAAATAGTATTGATTCGTAGGTGAGGCTTGTGCCCGAGTCTGCTTATGCTTGTATAAAACTCTTCATACGAGGTGGATCAGTTTGGATGAGGCCATCTGAGGTTTGGATGACGTTCCTGAGATTTCTAAGATTTAGCCGACGCGACTGAGGTTTTCTAAGACTTGGATGGCGCGACTAAGAGTCTCTGACACTTGGACGACGCGACGAAGTCTGTATGAGACTTGGCTGGCGCAATTCAGTCTCTCCGAAGCCAGTTGAGATATGTTTGGGAGAGAAATAAAGGCTTGCACGCCTGATAATGGATCACTAGTGTTTGGCCAGCATATCTTGCAGAGATGTGCTAGGAATCATTCGGACGCCTCAGTAAGTTGAGTCAAAGCCTAGAGTATATCTTAAATATCTTGTAGAAATGTACTAGAAATCAGTCATTGATCTCAAATATGGTGAGCCGTGCTTGCAGGAGACATGTATATCTCTAATCTGGGTCATAAGCCCGCGGGGGACGTTTTTACGTATCTACAGAGTCTACATAACCAACAGTATCTCGTCGAGGATGTATACTAGGAAACATGACATCACAACCAGTTGCATCTCGTGAAGAAATGCCGGAATTGTGGTTGTTCAGGTTCATAAGTCTGACGGTGACGTTTTACGCTCTACAGAACTTACGTGACTAGCAGTATCTCATCGAGGATTTATGCTAGGAGTCACGACATCACGACTAGTAGTGTCTCGCGGGGACGTATAGTAGAAATCATGGTTATGGGTATCTTGAGGGCCAATAGATTAATATCTCCCGTGAGAGCTCTGTCCTATGATCTTGAAATGAAACTTTTCCCCTTATCCAAATTTCATTATCTACGTGGATGTTCTCAATTTCAACTATTTCTTATGTGCTTACAATTTTTACCAATTTGGGCTTCAGGGTCATTTTTTTTTGTGTATGTGTCCAAGTATCTCCTTTTATTTAAAGCTATCCCATCAAATGCACTTATCTCGAGGAATCTCTGGGCAATATTTATGCGCTGACATCTTTTGGTGCGAACTAAAGGGAAATGAATATAACATGGGTTTATAAGTCGCACATATTGATATAATCCACATTATGATATCTCAAACCCTTCATGACTTAGCCTTGTAACATGTAAGCACCTAGATAAAACCTGATCATATTGCACGAGAGAGCTTACAACTTGCTCCCATTGCAAGCACAAAATATGACATTGCACACAAGTATAAATCCTTGCAACAAAACAAGTGTGAAATTACGTCTCAATCGCAAGCCTTACACCTAATGTTGGGCCCAAACCTTCTACTTAACACAACAACTTATCTTAGTAATGAGTGTTATAGCCTTGTTAAGTTGCGATAAAAAAACATTAGCACAGATGTAATCCCATTTGACTTAAGTCTCGAGTAGCTCACAAACATCATTGAATAAAGTCTTGCCTAGCGTATGAGAAAATTCAACATGTCTCAACATAATTAAACAATCAAGAAAATCTTTTCCAATATTTCCACAAATAATTAGGGCTGGTAGGTTGAAGGAACAATCTACATTCGGGAAGCATAAGTTATAAGCGAATGTCACATATAGTCTTTAGCATTACATTTAATTCAAAAATATTCTAGCATACAATTTACGCAACGTACAAATTTCGATCCTAGTCAAAAATTCCAGACAGCGTCACATGACTATAGTTAATTCCCAGATTGTAGTATAATGATAAATCTACTTGGTGATGATACCAGTCAGATCTGAACTTGTTAACACTGAAATTTTTACCGACCAAAAAAAATAAAAAATGTTGCTTGTGTAAAAGATGGTTCAAGTATTGAGTAGAGAAATAACAAGATAATATGGAGACAAGAGAAGAAAACAAAGTAAAAGAGAAGGAGAATTAGTTGCTTCTTCATATATTGTTCCACACTTTAAATACATGAGGAGTAGAGACTTGTGTAAGTACAAGTGGTAGTAAGGGAAATAACAATTCCTACATGTGTCTAGTTTGAGAGAGAAGATGGCATGCATCTTGACACATGTGATGTGTGGTCAGTGTTACTGCAAAAATCCCCCCTGTATGACCACCATTACAAACTCATTGTATTGTCAAAACCTTGCCATAAAACTTCGTTGAGATAAAAACTGGCCGAAGGAGAAAGACGATATTTGAGCTTCCGAAATGGTGTCGCTTGTCAAGACTTTCCTCCTTTGTAGAAATGTGTCAGGAAAAGTACTTATCGCAAAATCCGGAACACCTGGAAGGAGAAGAATAACCTCAACCGAGAAGTTATATTTCTGGTGGTACTGTTGTCTCATTAAAAACCTTTCCGAGTAATAAAAACCTGTGGGAAAAGTAACCTCGGTGAAGGAAAAGAGTGCAACACACCTCTATATCAACATCAAATCATTAGATGCTCCCCCTAATATCGACATGAACCCATGATTTACACTTATGGTATTACTGTTTTCTTATTAAAAAACTTTCTGAGTAACAAAACCCAGTGGGAAAAAGTAACCTCGTTGCAGGAAAAGAGTTCAACATACCATCAGGTGCCCCTCCTGATGCAAGACAATTTCTTTAGTCTAATAAAATCATGGGAGTGGACAATTCATTTAGTCCCATGCGGTCATGGAAGTTCGTACAATCTCTTTAGTCCTATACTTCTCACATGTTTTTCAAATGTGGACTTCGGTAATGACTTAGTAAATAAGTCTGTCACATTTTCATCAGATTTTACTTTACTGACTTGAATGTTTAGAAGACATTGTTGTTTCTGATTGTAAAAGAACTTCGGTGATATATGTTTCATACTATCACCCTTAATATACCCTTGCTTCATCTGTTCGATGCAAGCTGCATTATCTTCATAAATGCAAGTTGGCTTTTCGGTGGTAGAATTCAAACCATATGTCCCTCGAATATGTGTAATGATATACCTTAACCATATACACTCACGAACCGCCTCATGTAGGGAAATTATCTCAGAGTGGTTCGTGGAGGTAGCCACAAGGGTTTGCTTGGTCGATCTCCAGGATATCGTTGTATTCCCGATAGTGAACACGTATCCAGTTTGTGATCGACCTTTGTGTGAGTCTGAGAGGTACCCAAAATCAGCAAAACCAACCAAAATATTATTTGGGGTTCCAGTGTAAGGAGTCGCAATCACATTAGCATCTCCCATTTCTTCTTCGTAGGGATAAAACAAACCCAAGTCAATGGTTCCCTTTAGGTACCTAAAGATATTCTTTATACCATTCAAATGACACTGCGTTGGCGCTGAGCTATATCTAGCTAACAAATTCACCGAGAATGATATATCTGGTCGAGTACATTGTGCTAAGTACAATAATGCGCCTATTTCACTTAGATAGGGATATTCAGCTCCCAATACATCTTCGCCATCTTCCTTTGGACGAAATGGATCTTTATGTACATCTAAAGTTCGACCAACCATGGGAGTGCTGGCATGGTGCACTTTGTCCACATTAAATTTCTTGAGTATCTTTTGGATATATGCAGACTGGTGGATTAATATTCCACAAGCTCGATTTTATAGTTCAAGTCCTAGACACATTCGAGTTTTCCCAAGATATTTCATCTCAAATTCGGATTTCAAATAGCTTGCAGTTTCTCTTAGTTCATCAAGAGTACCTACTATGTTCATGTCGTCGACATAGACAACTATAATAGCAAATCCGGAACTTGTTTTCTTTATAAACACGCAGGGGCACAATTCATTATTTGTATATCCCTTCCCAATCAAATAATCACTTAGACGGGTATAACATATCCGTCCAGATTGCTTTAATTCGTAAAGTGAGCGTTTCAACTGAATTGCAAACGCACTCCATGGTTTATAGTTACTTGATTTGGGCAGTGGAAGTCCATCTGGAACTTTCATGAATATCTCTGTATCAAGATCCCCATAGAGATATGCGGTAACCACATCCTTAAGTTGAATTTCAAGTCCTTCTGAAACTACTAAGCTGACTAAGTAACAAAACGTTATGACGTCCATTAGAGGAGAGTACGTTTATTCGTAATCAATCCCAGGGCATTGTGAGAAACCTTGCGCTACAAGGCGAGCCTTATATCTCAAGACTACGTTCTTCTCATTACGCTTTCTGACAAATTCCCATTTATGTCCTACATGCTTTACATCTGGTGGGGTTAGCACTACCGCACCAAATACCTGTCTTTTTGCCAGTGAATCTAGTTCTTCCCGGATTGCATCTCTACATTGAGGCCAATCTACTCTCTTTTGGCATTCTACAATAGAGTGTGGTTCGATATCATCGTGCTCGATAATCTCTCGAGCAACAGTATATGTGAGTATATCATCAATATGCGTGGAGGATCTTTCCATCAACACATATGCACTTTCAGAATCCATAGAGATTTATTTGTTTCTGGAATCAATTCAAACTTCGGGGCATCCCCCAGTAATGATTCATGGATATAACTGTAATCATAGACAATCTCATGAGATGGATTATATGTATTGATGATATATGGATCGGTTTGTTCCTTACTATCCCTTTTCTTCCTTGGCTGAGTATCGATCGAACCAAGTGGTCTCACCCTCTTCCTTTTGGGGGCCACGGCCTCAACTACACTTCCACCAAGTGCAGCCTTGGTACCTATATCTATGGTACATTTTCCCTTGTTGGGAATTTCCAACCTTGCAGGAACGTTTGCAGCTGGTATATGTGATCTCGTCACTTTAGCGATATCAGTAAATGCATCAAGAATTGAATTTTCCACATTCTGAAGATCGATAATTCTTTTCACTTCACTTTCGCATTGTGGAGTGCGGGGATCAAGATGAGAAAACGTGGGAACACAAAACGTGGGAACACACCACGACAATTCCTGTCGTTCCATTTGGAAGTCCTTTTCCATACCTCCCCCTAACGACGGGAAGGTTGTCTCATCACAGTGACAATCCGCAAATCTAGCAGTAAAGAGATTGCCCGTCAAAGGTTCTAAGTAGCGGATAATTTTTGCGGATTCGTATCCAACATAAATACCTACTCGTCTTTGTGAACCCATCTTAGTACGATGTGGGGGCGTAATAGGCACGTATACGGCACAACCAAATATGGGTAAATGCGAAATATCAGGCTCATATCCAGTTACCAACTGGTACGCAGAAAATGGTTGACTAGCAGTGGGTCTAAAGCGAATAAGTAATGCTGCATACAATATGGCGTACCCTCAGGCAGTAATAGGCAGGTTAGAATGCATAACCAATGCCTTAGCTATCATCTGTAACCTTTTGACGGTAGCTTATGCGAGACCATTTTGAGTGTGTGCATGGGGTATGAGATGCTATACGTCAATTCCATTGGACATACAAAAATCATCAAATCCTTTAGATGTAAATTCTCCAGCATTATCAAGTCTGATAGACTTGATTGGATGATCAGGGTGGTGAGCCCTTAGTCGTATAATTTGTGCTAGGAGATTTGCAAATGCAACATTTCTTATGGACAACAATGCAACATGTGACCAACGGGTCGAAGCATCAACCAGAACCATAAAATACCCGAATGGTCTGCATTCTGGATGTATAGGTCCACAAATATCACCTTATATTCTTTGTAAAAAGGGAATATTTTGTTTGGTATCTTTAGCATAGGATGGTTTCGGTCCTGTCTTTGCTAAAGAACAAGCTTTGCAGAATGAGCGATGTGCCTTTGATAAGGACAACGAAGAAGAATGGGACAGGGGGTGCGCTTCAATTAATTTGGAAGAGGAAGTTTGAGCTTCTCTTACTTTAGAAGGCATAAAATATGCATCATTTACTCTAGAATACACATTGTTACTCTGCATTGTAACAATCTTTTGTCCCATTTTTTTTTCATTCGAAAGAAAGGATGTCCATATGAGTTCTTCAAAACACGTATCATCATATCACGACATGGGTGCCCTAGTCGATCGTGCCAAAGCTTATACAAGTCACTGTCCAACAATTCATCGTTGGCAACCACATGGGATTCGATAATCCTAATAGTGGTGATATACGATCCACTAGAGTGACTCATTAGTTTCTCTAAGATGTGCTTCCTTCCGCATTCACTAGAGGTCACATATATGTACTCAATTCCGTTTTCACAGTGAGTTTCCAAGTGATAACCATTTGCACGGATATCCTTGAAACTTAACAAAGTGCGGTGAGATATTGGTGCATATAGAGCTTATGTGACTTTAATCATTGTGACGTTTGGCAACAAGAATTGAGCAGTACCTCGCCCAATTATTAGTTGCGATGATCCAATCATCGTAGTCACAGATGTATAATAAGAAGTAAAATCGACAAATAATTGTCTATTTCTTAGGATAGTATGGGTGGTTGCACCATCAACTAGACATTGAATTTCTCCTGGAGACATTCCTACAAGTACATTAGGAAGGAGTGTTATGAACAATTTATCTCATTTTCTTTAGAGAAATCTGTTCCACTAGAATGACGTCCTTTCCATTCTTATGTACATGCTAAACAACATATTATCATAAACAAAGTAAAATCCTATAGAACATTAATAGAAAATAAGTACTTATAGATAATCCATACACATAACATAAAGATGCTAAGAACATGTTCATCAAAAGTAACACCTACTCAAACTATTAAACAAACGATAGTCTAAGATAACATAAAAACTTCAAAGCATTTAAAAACAGAAAAAGCCTAGCAAGCCATAAAACAAGAAACTAAATTCTTAGGCCCAAGCAAAGTCAGGCACATCCGTTGTTGGGGAAAAGTCCTCGTTTCCCAGGAAGTCTGAGATTGTGAGGTTGACATCAGAAGTTACCTCATTTTCTTCCATATAGTTAGCCTCTTGTTCGAGAGTTTCCTGGTACTTTTTGTAGCTCACAGCTAAATTGGCTATATCCTTACAGTGCTTGTACCAACGTTCGGTAAATCTACACTTAAAACAAAGCGCACTTTCATCTGCGGCCTAGTGGGATTTTTGGGTGTTTTCTCGAACTTAGGATCACTACCACTATGGCCAGAAGTTACTTCTCTGTGCCAAACATTGGATTGACCTTTACGTCCTCGTCCTCGATTATTTTCCTTACGTCCTCTTCCACGAGAGGTGTTATCTCCATGTGGGTATGGATCATGGGGGTGTGGATCAGAATGTCGATCCCTCTTTCCTTTGGGGTTCTTTCCCCTATTGACCTTGCCATGGTTAGCTTCGGGAACTTTCTTTTTCCCGACAGCTCTGGCATTGTTATTGACAAGAATCTCATTGTGCCTTTTAGCCACTTGAAGTAAGTTTATAAACCTACTGAATGTGGTGATTCTCTTGTTTTCAACCTCTAAACGATACTGGTTCGCTAGTATCATGGAAGAGGTGGAAAACGTCGATAGGGTTTTCTGAATCATTTCCTCATCAATTAGTTTCTTTCCACAAAAGTCACGATAGGGTGTAGTCCTTTCCCACGAAGGTGGTTTCCACATCAGATACCAACGGTGGTACTCAAGTCCCGTTGAGTCCAAAAGTTCGAATTCTGATCGAATTGGGCCCATATACATAGACAAAATAAAGGACATTAATATGGTACTCAAGTCCTTCCGAGTCCACGAAAAATCCCGGTATCATTTTCCCATGACCAAATTTCTTTATGGCCAAGATGGATACCAAAACCAAATTTCTTTATGGTTTTATGGGTAATACAGATATGTCATATAGTCCAATCTCTGATCACAACCCAGTTCACAAAATTAATTAACCAAACTTCTTTATGGTTTTAACAAGGGGACTCTGTTTGCAAACCAAATTTCTTTATGGTTTAAAAATTGCAAACAATTCAGTAATAAGGTTGACAAAAGAGTCAACCGAAAATAGGTCTGCTAGAAAAAATAAACTACATGCCCATTTATCATTTATATACGCATATAAAATTATTTTTTAATATTTATGACATGCATGATTAATATTAAACTAAGATATATTACTAAGTATAAAGTATATGTCAAAATTTACAATTTGTTTTGAGGAAGGTCTAAAAAAATAGTATAACATACTATAAAAATATGTATGGTAATATTATAATATATGGTGGGGATAACATTATGAATGTATACATATATATGTTGAATATTTTATACAAATAAAATACTAGAATATTGATGGCTTAAAAGAAAAGTAATTAATATACATATATATGCATCATGGGTATGCTATATTTTCTGACAATTAGAATGCAATGATATGCTTCAAAGGTAAAAGTATCTATAAATGTACCATTTTTCTTTTTCTTTTTTAAAAATGAAAGAGAAAGTAAAACACTAATAACATGTTTTTTTTTTTTTTTGTGTGTGTGTGTAAGTAAAACAAACTTTTTGTGTATCAAATGATTTTATGTAAGAAAACTAGAGACAAAAATGTCACTTTCAAGTGATAAAGAAACAAAATGACTATCATTATCAAGTAGAAAGTAAGCTAGTAGAAATCACATGGATTTTTTTTTTTCTTTTATCTATTGTTGTAAACAAAATAAATAGTACAAGCAGCATGTGATAATAAAGTTCCAAAGATAAATATATAGATTGAAATATGTCACTTTCAAAGAGAGTAGACAAATAAATCAAAAAAGTAAGGGGATTAGATAAACTTTCTTTTGGAAAATCCTTGTTTTTTGGTGAAGGATGAGTACTCAATTGGCTAGAGGAGGTGCTGATAACGTGTAAAAGATGGTTCAAGTATTGAGTAGAGAAACAACAAGATAATATAGAGACAAGAGAAGAAAACAAAGTAAAAGAGAAGGAGAATTATTTGCTTCTTCATTTATTGTTCCACACTTTAAATACATGAAGAGTAGAGACTTGTGTAAGTACAAGTGGTAGTAAGGGAAAGAACAATTCCTACATGTGTCTAATTTGAGAAAGAAGATGGCATGCATCTTGACACATGTGATGTGTGGTCAGCCACTTTCCCACACATGTTACTAGAATAACTTGAATATTCTCTCGCGTGGTTAGAATAAAGGACCCATTCTCAAAAACATTGAGAACACATCTCGGGACGCTGATAACCCAATTTTAAGGAAATGGAACCCACTCTTAGGGCATTGAAAGCTTATTATCTGAGTAAAAAGAAAATATCATAAAGAAACTGAAGCTAGAGCTAAACGAGTAAAAATAAAATAATGTTTCATATAAAAGATGGAACTGAAACGGAAGAAACAAAAATACAAAAGAAAAAAATCATCTACAGTTTTGCAAAAAGGAGCTTTGTTGAAGCTGAGTGAAAAGATTAGATCGGGTTGAATCAAAAGTGCTCAGCCCATATGAGTTAGGCAAGGATGACAGGCTAGAGCCTTAACGGGCTTGTACAAACAGCTTGTGAGCTATTAAAAGAGCCCATTTGTTTTGGGGTAAAAACTGATTCTGCTGTTTTTGGTAAATTTGGGTGTGTTGATGAGAAACGAATTCAAACCCTAAACAAATGCACTGCACGGGAGTACTTTTAGATTCGAGATAT
Organism: Papaver somniferum; assembly: GCF_003573695.1. Lineage (NCBI taxonomy): Eukaryota > Viridiplantae > Streptophyta > Magnoliopsida > Ranunculales > Papaveraceae > Papaver > Papaver somniferum. The sequence goes on along the minus strand of NC_039362.1, from coordinate 189,281,039 downwards.
CAATCTGTAAGACTCTGGCCTAAACCAAGAAATGGCCATTCCATATTCAATTCGGTTACAAAGTGAAGGAGAAGGGTTGATCTTAGAGAGGGAAGATAATAAGGTGTTTGAGATCATAATGTTAAATTATGAAGGTGTGGCTGTTTTACGACTTGTATCAGAATATGGTTTCTGGTTACTTGTGTTGATAACACTTGTCTTCTTTGAAATAGGTTGAGAACCTATTTATATCAGTCATTGAGCGCAACCTGATCTCATAGGAAGTGGAGGAAGTTAAGCAGTGGAGAAGTGGAGTTGTGCGGAAGGTGGTGATCATCGTGTTTCCATTATGAGGGAAGATTGATCACATTTTCACCCACTACTCTCATTACTATTAACCGTCCGTCTTTACTGACACTTTCTCATAATGGGCACGTTGCACGCCGTACGCTGTAAACCGCCAGATCAATACCCCTGTGAACATCCCCCGATTTGTGACATGTTTGATGTCTCGATTAAGTGGGACGAGTCGTGAGACTCGTCGTTGAAAGAAGCACACATTACTTTTAGGTCAAATAATAAATTATTTGTGAAACCACTATTTATAAAACATCGCTTATAATCTATGTGTATGAAGCATCGCTTTTAAACAAGTAACTGAAAAATAATCGATGTGCTAGAAGCATCGTTGTTTTAGATCTCGATTGAATCATTCACGAATTGATCGTCTTAAAGAAGTAGCACGACCGGCCACCTTTGGGTGATCTTTTGAGGGCCATATGGGCGAGCTATCACTTGGTCGATCACTCCCTGTGGAGGAGGGATGACTGGTGATCACAATGCTATCCTGTTGTTTTTCTGAAAATAAATCTACACCATCTAACTAGGCTAGCGAAGCTGCACGAACGAGATGATTTACGGCAGTTACATATTGCCGTTGATGTAATTTAGGGTTTAGGGGCCGCACGGCCAACCCTTTTTGGGAGAGCGATTCAAGGCACTGAACATTAGTTCGAACATGCCGATTGATCATGTACAAAGAAGGGTCACCGACGATCATGCTGATGCCTTCGGGGACGTCTAAAATTGAATCTAAGCCACTCGATCTGGCTGGAAAAGATGTGTGGTTGTGATCGATTTGCAACAGTAGCATGTTTCCGCAAAGCAATTTTAAGGTTTTCAAACAGCGCGTTCGCCCTACTTTGGGCAGGTGATTTGATGTGCTTTGGTCTTGCTATGAGCAAGTCGATCGACCAAGGGTGGAGTCGGGTCGACGGTGAACGCGTTAACATCTCCTGGGCCATCTGAAATTATATCTAAGCCACTTTATTTGGATAGCGAAGATGGGTGGTCACGATCGATTTGCGGCAGTAGTATATTGCCGCAAATATAAATTAGGGTTTTAAGACGGCCGCGTCCACCCTAGTTCAATTGAACAGTTTGATGCGTCATTGACTTCCCATGAGCAACTCGATCAATTGGGAATGAAATTGGACCGGCGGTGAACGCATTGGCACCTCTTTGATCGTTCGAGACGCGATCTAAGCCGTCCAACTAGGCTGGCTAAGTTGGACGGATGTGGTGGATTTTGAGACCGTTTTTGTCGGTCTTAGCTCGTTTGAGCTTTTTTTTATACATCGTGATCACCCATGTTTTGGTGAGCGTTCAAGGAGTAGGAGTAGGAGAGGCTGGTTGAATTGCGTGGCCAAATCGTGTGGCCTTGATCATCTTTTAAGACTGATATGGACAGTCTAGATTTTTTTAAAGGAATTAAACGCGTTCGCTCGCGCTGAATTTTAATCAAAAGGTGTGTAGACACACTGATCTCTTTCTCATACAGGGTGGTGTAGCCTATATGCTTCTCCGTTGCGAGTGAACATTAATAGTCATGTCATGTCAATATTGAGAGTTCAGCTGAGAATATAGCATAGGAAAACACTAGGCATGCTCCGACATTAGTGAGTAATGCAACTAGGAGCTTAAATACTCATTAGGCTCTATACTAGTGAACAATTCATCTAGGAGCTTGAGTTTAAATATAATGTGAAGAGAGACATAGGCACTCATCAGATTCTGATATATTCTCCAAATTCCTTGCGAAATATAGATATATCAAGGTCTACTACTTCTGATGCTGGGTGAGGTAGATAGACTTTTACAATTTTCGTCCTAAGCTAAAAACCATCATCAACACCGTCACTAAGCATGCTAAAGTTAGAAGATTATTATTGGCTATTTCTTCGGAGTTTTCCAGCTAGGGCTGTTCATGGTCGGTTTTGGTTCGGTTTCTAGCCAAACCAAAACCGAAACCAATATTATTGGTTTCTAAAAATCTAAACCAAACCAATCCATTAACCATTGGTTTGGTTTCCAAATGGCTCCAGTTGGTTTCGGTTTGTCCCAGTGGTTTTTGGTTAACCAATAATTATGTCAAACCAAAAAAAAAATACACAAATTTACAGATAAAAAAATCGTAGTTGCCGATAGTATTGGTTTACACAAATATACAGACAAAAAAAAAAATCAAGAATAGTTAAAGCTTACTCTAATTCTAGAGATCAAAAGAAGATATATAATATATCTTAATTTAGTTATTGACAAATAAAAAAGAAGGAAGACGGGAAGAAAAAAGTCGAATAGCAGCAGCTGTTGTTGGGGGTGGAGAAGGGAGGCGGCTGAGAGAAGGAGAAAGAGAAAGAGGGAGAGTATCATAATGAAATATTAGATTTAGGGTTTCTATTTATCCTCTAAATCAATGGGTAGAATCTAATACTTTTAAATCGACGGTAGAAACTAAGTTTAAAAATTAATCGGTTCTCCAATGGTTTTTGGTTCGGTTTTCAGGTCAAACCAAAACCAAACCAGTAATGTCGGTTTTTCAACTTTTTTTACCAAAACCAATCCAAATTTAAATGGTTTGGTTCGGTTTCTTGCTTATTGGTCTGGTTCGGTCGGTTTCCAACGGTTAACCGACACCATGTTCAGCCCTAGTTCCAGCTATCCCCATTCCCATGCAGAAACATTTCACAACACAAATAAGGATCATAATCAAAACCAATAAACACCTCAGATAATCTTACTCGTGGCAGAAAATTAAATCTGCACTTCATGGAGCCTTATTGATGGATTTATGGACCCAACTTGTTCTCAACAATATATAACCGGACTTGGCTTTTTGAGTAGAACCGGCAGACTAATGCAGTAACAAAATGAGAACTTTTTTTCTAACCCAATTTGATTTTTTTGTGTATCAAGAATCCACCAATTAAGATTTCATGAATAAACAACCCATAATTATTTATAATACGTATTGATGACAATAATAACCTTTAACCTAAATTTATTTTATTAAGAAAAAATCAACAGAAACTTGGAAAAACGGTTAATCTTAATTCCTAAAAAACTACCTAAAATAACTATTTTGATTTTCTTGATTTTCCTAAACCCTAAACTAGCTCCCGGAAATAACTCCTCCCTAACATAATTAACAAGCCAATTGTTATCAATAAAATCCTAAAATTCCTTATAGCCGACAGAAAGGAAAAAAAGATCAATTATCACCTTGGATAATTCAAGAAAATAATAAATAAATAAAAATCAAATTATCACCCTTATATTGATAAAAAAATAAAAGACCCCCTTCAATTATCACCGCTGAAGTAACTCTAATTATCACACCTTTAAAGTAATTCCAATTATCACACCTAAAATAACTTCAATCATCACCATATTCCACACCTAAAAAAACTTCAATTATCACCATATTTTTCACCTCTAAAGCAAACCTGTTGTATCTCTCTTCTTCTCTTTCTTTGCTGTCTTTTGGAAGATCATAAAAGTTCAATTGAAAAATGACGGGGCTTACACGTACTGTATTCATCAAGATTGTTTTTGTTAAGACTTCAGTCTTCGGTGTTTGGACGTCAACAACATAGACTCAGCCGGAAATAAAGGTATTAATAGTAGAGTTTATGATCATGACTGTTGAATTAAGGGAAACTAATTAACGATATAGTATATCATTCACCACGGATAACGACCACAAAAAAGGGTGAAAATATGTATGGATTTTCTTTAGATCTTTTTGTTAATAGTATGTTTTAGATAAAGGTTATTTTAATCGTCTTAAATATGTGAAAGTATGAATACAATTTAAAATTACTAATCTTAACTATATATCTTATCTTTTGAGCTACACATATGTAGGATCTTAATGATGGGGGTTATTGGAAGAGAGAGGACTCAAATTGGGTTCCTCAGAAGGTTCCACGTAAAAAAAATTGTGTTGTCAAGGTCGCCCCCGTTAAGATTTAGCTTGCAGTGCCTAAATTCTAGTGACCCATCATGATTATGATTAGGACTGCACACTAACAAAGCCGAACCGTTGCCGAAACCGATAGAACCGAACCGTAACCGAGCCGAACAATTTATCCAACGGTCGGTCACAATTTGGATTTTTATAACAGTTGGATCTTCGATTCGGTCAATAATTTGATCATCCAAACTGACCGAACCGAACCATATGAACCGACTAGTAATGACCATAGATTTAGTGTTATCCCGATCAATCATAGCCGTCTACAACTATACTATATACAGTTACTATGTCTCAACCTGTGCCGTAACGTCACGGGGAAGGATATGCGTTTCAAATGTATCTATCGATTCATACATGTCGTAATTGTCTGAGAAGAATCAAACCGATCGATTCAGGTTTAAATGTTTTGAGGAGTTGGTTGTGTATGTAAGTCATACAACCCTTTGAGACAATCATAATTAATTGTTAGAGCAAATCCTATGGGTAGTAGAACATTACTTCGTTCACTACTTCAAAAAATATCATCAAAGGTCATTCACCAAACTTATAACAAAACTAAAAACACCTAAAATTACTTTAAAATCAATTAGACTAATCTTGCAAAATCTGTTAGCATTAGAATTTAATTTTTCTCTTTGATATAAATTTTTGGGTTCCCAATTTACATACATTTGTGTTTATTCATTTTTCTAAGATTTATAATAATATTTAATTCTTGATCCATTTGTTTTCTTGTCTCTTTACCTATTAACATGAACTATTTCTCAAGCATGCATAATTACACGAAGTCGGGGAGAAATGACAAAAACAGAAATCATGACAAGAAAGGGGAATAAAGAGATATGTGAGAAACTGAATCGATTACAATTAATTCACGCACAGCCTTGCATAATCCTATGAAGTAGGGGAGAAATAATGACAGAAACAGAAACCATGACAAAAAAAGGGGAATAAAGAGAGATGTGAGAAGCTGAACCGATTACAATTAATTCGCGTGTAGCCTTGTGTTTGGTCAATTTTTTTATACGTTTCATTTTTCTTCCTGCCCCTACTCGACAAATCTTAAAATCACAACATCTTTTTTTTTGGAAAAACCTGGCCTTTAAAAATTGTTTTAATTTTAGAAAATATTAAAAAAAATAATTTGAAAACTAAAATCAAATTAAAACAAAACAAAGAAAAATTAATCAAGGATGACTAAATAATTTACCTATCTTAGGACATCTTTTCTCACCCTACTACTACTAGTTCTTCCACCACCACATTATCGTCACCACTCCACCAGTCTCACCAATACCCAATCCCATTATCCCCACCGCCGATCCACCACCACCACTCACCATCAAAAACACCATTAGTGCTTAATTTACCTATCTTAGGACCCCTTTTCTCACCCTACTACCACTACTTCTTCCACCACCACATTATCGTCACCACTCCACCAGTCTCACAAATACCCACCACCATTATCCCCACTACTGCCCACAATCACAACCACCACTAACGCTTACTGATATGGTTAATATCAAATATATTTATTATGTATCAACAAAAATATATTCTTTTGATTAATTAAAGAAACATTTATTATGAAATATCAATTGAACATTTATTATTAAATTTTAATTAAACGTGATCATTTATAGTCGTATATTTATGTTCTGCAAGTACAAATTGATCGTTCTTTATCTAGCCTATCTTGTCCAAACTTTGTTTTGTATTATGGAAATGTAATCAATTTTATTTTAATACTAAGAACCGTGATTTATTCGATCGGTACTATAAATAGCTGGGATCCCATTTGGGTGATCCAGCGGTCATGATCATTTTGTCTTATATGATTTAGTATTCTCCTCAAAATATTTGTGTTTTGTCCTTACCGGTTGTGTTAAAAATAACCAACTACATCTATCACAATAAAATGTTTCCCATTTTGTAAAGACACAAAACTATTATTGTCCACTACTATTTACTAACGTCCACCACGGTTTGTAAAAACCAGCCACGCCCACTATTTTTTCCACCACTCACAAATACCCGCCACGGTTTCTACCACACGCTGCTTCTTCCACTACCACCATTAAAAATTATTAATATAATTTTAACCGGGATCACTGTGGTACAATGGTAAAGTTATTGGGTGATGATACCAATTATCTGAGTTCGAAACTCGCCAGCACCAAAATTCTTTACCGATTAATATATATATATATATATATATATATATAGTTTTTAATAAAATTATTTATAAATAAAAATATGTATTTATTAGATTCATTAAATGAACATTTATCATGAAAAATTAATTAATCGTTCATCATGAGCAATTAATAGGACACTAATTAATAAAGTATTTATAATGGTTAGTTGAAAAAAACTACGGCCTACATTTATCCCTCCTAGACAAATCTCGGCCGCTTTTTATCTGGCCTAACTTAGCCAAGTTTTGTTTTGTATTCTAGATGACCTTAAATCTAAACTCTCATTTCATTCTCATTTTTTCATTTCTTCTCTCCATCTCGCGTCTGTTTTAGCAGCCGCCTCCACCGCCACTCACCATCATATCAACCACCTCCATCTCCATCAGGAGCGCCACCACACAATATCCACCACCTTTATTTAGTAAGTACTAACCAGTCTCTCCTTCTCTTTGTCTAACAGGTTCTCTGATTCTCTTACTCTTGATTATTGGATTTTGATTTTTGATGCTTTTTGACATAACCCTAGCTTTTGTTTTGGATTTGGTTGAATGGGTATTCATGATTTTAATTGTAGATTCAGTGATTTGATTATTGGGTTTTGATTTTTGTTGTCTTTTTAACATAAACCCTAGCTTTTTGTTCTGGATTTGATTGAATGAGGGTATTCATCTGTTCGTATGTTTGTTCTCTAGATTAGATTTATTTGATTTTTATTGTATTTTTACACAACGTTAATTTGCAAAAGGGAAGGAATGGTACTGGAATGTTTGTTTGATTAGTTAACTGATTCTTTACCTTCAATCTTATGGGTGTAATTGTAACTGACATGTTTACATTTCTTAGGGGTTCTAACTTATAATGTTTGGAAAAGTTGTTAAGTTTCAGTTACAAGCAAGAGGTCAAGTCCATCTCCAGCCTCTCAATCACTTGCAAATGGACCTAGTGAAAATTGAACTCTCTTAATTCTTAAATCTGAACCAGTAATTTTATTTTCTTCAAATTCACTATGATTTTTGGATTTGTAATACAAATATTTATAGTTGGTTGTGATGAATTTTTATTTTCTTTGAAAAACCATCGGTCAAAACCGTAACTAACCGAACTGTGGTTAAAAACTGAACCGAAGACTGAACAATTCAGTTATATTTTCAGATATGAGAACCGTGTTATAAACAGTTCGATCGGCGGTTTTTCCTAGAAATCGAACCGACCGACGGTTGTGCATCCCTAATCGAGATCACTCCCATTTAGGAAGTTTTTTTTTTTAAATGCTTGAAGAAATGAAACGCATATGACTTCTATCCTCTCATTAGTCAAAATCAAACCTCTAGTCAAGACGGTGCAATTCTACCTGGTTAGTTACGAGCAAAATATAATAGGATAACCAACAGGGATTAGCCCAGCTGACCCGGGGTCGAACTTCCAAGTTATAAATTTTGACTCCCGCGGCGCTGATCATATCGAGAAAGAAAAAAAACAAGATAATGGTCGTATAATTAGATTCATGTTCACGAAGGTTGAGAGAGAGGTCACGACGAGTTTGATCATCACTTTCTTTCGTAAAATTTAAAGGGCTTTAATTTTGAAATAGATCTAAAAAATATCGTAATTTGAACTTTGAAACAACAACGGTACCTTTTGATTGTTAGATATAAGATAATTATACAGAAATGCTAGTTGCCTCCCTATTTTCCACCTTCCTATTCATCTCCCTATAATCTAAGCCCCACATCCATATCGAGATTTGCATTCAGGTTCAAGTGGGATTCACCATTCCCCTAACAAAAATAAATTCATCAAATTCCGATCGAATATATATCTCATTGTTTTACAAGATACCTATACATATATCTATGGCAATCCCCTACCAAAAATGACTCAACATCATGCAATTTCAGGTCTAGTTGGGAAGCTTGTAACTGAGTCGGAGGTTAACTGCGAAGCTGACGAATACTACAAAATTTGGAAGAACCATGAAGAAGTACCTACCGCATCCCTACATGTTTTTGACGTCAAAGTTATGGAAGGACATGGAACGACTTCAGGTCGTATCAAGCAATGGAACATCACTGTTGGTATGTATTTATTACAAATCGAAGTACAAACTTTGCGCTCATGGTTATGATTTTTGTAATTTCTTTTCATTTGTGCCTTTAACATATAATAGTTACGTTTATAACTATCATATACGTATATTATGTTTGTGTTGGCAGCTGGTCAAAACGAATGTAACGTTGAGAAAACAACATACAACGATGAAACAAGGACCATATATCACAATAACATCGATGGAGATATTGTGAAGAAATACAAGAAGTTTGATGTAGTTCTTGTAGTTACACCCAAGGCCAACGGACTTGGTAGTATCGTGAACTGGACTATTGAATATGAGAATATTAAGGAGGATTCTCCGGTTCCAATTTACTGGCTAGGTTTCTTACAATCGCTAATCGAGGACTTGGACTCTCACATTTGCACTTCTCAATAAATTCCCATGGGTTGTTGGTAATATTGATCGATATACAGTCTGTCAGATTCCTTTGCATATGGCGTTTGTATCGTAGTAATATATAGTATGTGGATCTACCACAGTCTAAATAATGTGCATGGACACACATTTGGTTTGTACGTCTTTTCTTTATAATGCGTCGTTTTAAAGCGTTAATTAAAATATAAGCCAAATTTTTTCGAGTGGTCTTTAGGCTCCGGGTACAATATTATAAAAAATCCTCATCATGTCATGAGTTATTGTGTATCAAAATGTTGTTTCTTACAGGGGTGTATTAAATCCGGATTTATATGGATAAAAATAGATAGTAGTTTACATGAATCTAGTAGATTTATAATGTTTTCTAAAAAAATATCATAGATTCCTATAGATATATAATTTAGGATTATAACAGTTTGAGTAAGAATTAATTCAGATTTATAAAAATTGAAATCGATTACCAAATCTTAAATGCCAGGTTTCCCTTTTCCAAAAAAAAAGAAGAAGAAAAATCATGCATAAGATGAGATAGTGGGTGGTGGTGTGGAGGTGGTAGTGGTGGTGGTTGTGTGTAGTGGTGGTGGTTGTTGTTGGTGGTGGTGGTTGGTTGTGATGGGTGATGGTTGTTGTTGTTGTTAGTGGTGGTGGTGCACATGCTGGTTGGTGGTGTGTAGTGGTATTGGGTGGTTGTAGTGGAAAAACATATCATGCTGTGATTAAAAAATAGAACCAAAAGAAAAATTAAAATTGTCCATAAGAATCCATGAAATTTTCATGATTTAGGTTGAGATTAGTATGAGATAATAACATACATATTTTGACTACAAATATCCACAAAAATCCTTATATATCTTGCTCCTCAACTATCCTGAGAAGTCTTAAATGAATTGAATACCTAAGATAATTATGGAATCTAAAAAAATCCAAATTAAATACCATGGATATATAATGATTCCTTATATATCCCAATAGAATACCTAGTAGTTTTCACAATTGTTAAATATTCATAGAAATCCTAATCCAATACACTCTTGTTAATTCTTACATCGTGTGCTGGTTTGTTGGAGTGAGACATTCTTATAACACAAAATTGGTTTAAAAGACCAAAAATCAATAATTCCTGGGTGAAAATGACATTTAGATTTTGGTACTTAGTTTCATCTTACCCATTTTTAAATACTTTTTGTTATTTTTAATTTACATCAGGATGCATCCAGTTTCATCCTTGCTATTTTTTAAGTTTAAGTCAGGATGAATCCAGTTTCATCCTTGCTATTTTTTTGGTGTCCATTTCACCCATAATAATTTTTACTCGTCCATTTGAACCAGGTTTTAAAAATATTTGGCCAAATGACCCATTTTCCGTTGAAATAATTGGGTTCTTACGTCCTAAACTAACTACTCATATATATTAATGGTCCAATACGCTAATGTCCTAAAATCAGATGACCGGTATTATTTACAAAGTTTCATACTCACCATTAGCAATATTCAGAAAGCAAACTTCCATTCAAACAAGCTACAAATGCTTTTGGTTAGATATCAACTATTAGCAAATAGAACTACGCTACTATTTCGGAACGAAAATGCTATTCACCTCTCTATTCTCCACCTCCCTACTCTGCTCCCTCCAATCTACATCACACGTCTAGAATTTAAATCACATTCAGGTATAGCTGGGCTACACCATTTCCCAGATGTGGGGTTTATATTGGAGGGAGAGAATAGGGAGGTGGAGAATAGGGAGCCGAATAGCACCACCGCTACAATTTCGTGTTTATAAAAAAACATTGACTCGACACAGAGGTACGAAAGAACTCGTCAAACTTATGTTTTTGATGTGTTTATCAGACTTAGGGCTATCAATAGGTATAAACCGGGTCCGATGTATCTGGATCCGGGTCCTAAAATTGGACTGACTAGCTACTTAGGACCCTGCGGGTGTTATCCAATTGGATTGGAAATCTTAACAGGCGAAAACGGATAATATCTGTTGGGCACGTGGTTATTCATTTTTTAATTAATCATTTTATCAAAATTCTAATTCTTTATTTAGAAAATTAATAAAGAAATAATAATAACTTTTTATAAAAATAATTAGGATCCAAAAAGTGAAAAACTTTATGTTTTTGAGTTTTTTTTTATATAATTTTCTTGATACCCAAGGGGCGTCCAGAACCGATGAGTACCCGGTGTTATCAACTGATATGGTTTCTTATCCACTAAGTTAGGAACCGGACCTGAATTTTATGATAAGGTTCTGTTTCAGGTTCAATGATAACCGGTTAGAGCCGGACCTATTGACAACCATAGTTCATCTCTAAATGTTTTCGCGACAAATTTTAGTTGGAGAGAGAGTAAATAAATAAGAGGGAAAAAAATGATAAAATAAAGTTTAAAGTATATGATATATTTGACTAAATCTTTTTGTGTATTTTTTAACCAGAGCTATATTTTAGAGGCACATTTACTCCCATATTTTATAGATTTTAGGAAAATGACCAATTTTCTGTTTTTTTCTTTTATTTTTATTCTTTTTTAATTTTGCATCGTAGACTATCCAAAAAAAAAATTAACGTATTTTGTGATACGTACCTCAGCGTATGTTGATGTAAAACTATATTGAATATAACTAATCATTAACGGCTATTTTTCTTCATCTTCTTTTTTCGCTCTGCCTTCTCTCCTGTTGCAACGGCTATTTTTCTTCATCTTCTTCACCACCTTTTTTGAGCGTATCTGTTATGATGGATAGTGAGTAGTAATCCTGCTTGTGTTCTCCTCTGAGCTAGAGGGGACTACACAACGGGAGGGGAATGATAGGTAGTCACAGTCTTGAATTGATGATTAGTAGCAACCTTGATTAGAATGTGGGTTTTTTTTTTTTTTTATTTCTTATTTCTTTTTTGAATCTTTAAGGCTGAGTCTTTCTAGGAACAAAAAATCGTATCATGAACCTGCATCATATTAGATTGTTACACTCATTTGCATTATTTGATCCAAGCTTTTTCATTAATTTTCGTATAGATTCTTTCCTTTCTTTTGTCAGAAACTATGAATCCAGAACTTCTTTAGATCGCTAATGATGCTTTATTCTCTTTACATTGCTAATTCTTAGCAGCACTATTGATTACGGCCTTCTGATACCTTTATTTATAAAAAAAAAAATACGGTGCAACTAGTCCATTATATTTGATTAAGTTCCTTGATGACTGAATTACAAGACAAAAAAAAACAGAAGACTATTTTATAATTTAGATAAGATTAAAAATAGTTTACTAGAATTAACTTTAAATTGATGGTGAATTTCTATTCTTCATCGGTAAATCCATCTTCTGCTTCAACTTTCTCCATCTCCTCATAATGACCTTTTCCTCTTTCCTTTTTATAACGTTCTTCCCGTTTGTAATCGTAATAGTTATCTGCTCATATAGGCATCTCCTTTAAGTAAATCTTAACATCCAAGGATTTTCCCCTTTCGATTTTGAACTGATTGATTTTCTTTATATGAGAACAGAATTTCTCTTTCTCTTCTTGTTTCAAGTTGCAATAGGCTAAGTTTTGTGGCTAATATGGATGAAGGAACAACTCTCGGGAACAATCAATACAACGATAGTAGTGAATATGATGAAGATGATTATCTCTACATCGCATAACTCGGGTAGAAGAGATCGGAGCACCGACTGGAACTTTTGCATGATTGTTTGCCATTAGGACTATTAGAAATAAAATTTGGAGTATTTTTGCTTCTGCATTTGTAGGGGTTTTAAACTGTTTAGAACCCAATTCATTCTCTTTTTTCACTTAATTCGGGTTTCAAGTCGCTTCTTCTTTTGCCACAGTGATAATTAGATTCTCTGTTTTGAAGAAAAGCATCATTAGTAGCTTATCACCTATTTTTTTTTGACCAGTTGCAATATTGTGTGGTCTTTCTGTGGATACATTCAGGTTATTTTTCATCTTAGAATCATATAAATTTGTGTTTAGGTAGGCCAACAACTCTAGGATAAGCGGAAAATTTGAGTCAACATGAGTAATTTGGAGTTAAAAAGAACACTTTGGAAACTATAGGCATAGCAATAGAGAAACAAGGGCATCTTAAACTGCATAACATTTGGAAGTTTAGAAGGGAAATAGATCCTAAAGGAAAGACTAATTTAGGGAAAGAGCATACTATTTGTAAATCGCTCAAAATAAATACAAAGACTACCATACGGAAGGATAAACATGGATTCCTTAAAATCTCTAGAACTTTTACCCTTCTTCTTAGTTAACTTCTTTAAGTAGATATTTGCATGGCTACATGGCTATTTCACCTCTGGCCTCTACTGCTTCGGCGGCCTCGAAATTCCTCTTTCCTTTGTTCCAGTTGTACCTTGCTTCCATCTTTAGGACATACCCATACTCAAAACCAGGAGGCATTTCACTGAACAATATTGCAGCATCTATAGGTAACCCCAGAGCCATCTGCCTCTCTACTTCAACCCTCATCTCTTCTCCTAAACCTTCTTTGATTGAGGGTCTCAAATTACAATAAGCTAAATATTTAACCTGCTCTGCATGGAGAAACAATTTAGTACCACATAAATAAAAAAAATAGTATTGTACCATGTGGAGATGATCATCTCTACATCGCATAAACCTAGTTATTGATATGGGAGCTCCTTCAGGAATGTTTTCATGGTTACAAGACATTAGAAGATTACTTTAAATTTGCGGAAGGTTTAAAAGAAAGTTAGTGTTGTATTATAATTAAGGAAAGCTCACCTTTTATAGCAAATTCTAAGTTGTAGTATACATCACCTCCTCTATCTTGCGCTTGAGTTCTTGGTTCACCCCTCTAATCTCGAGTTTATCGACATTTATTGGTTACTCTAAGATAATACGCTTCCTTCTTAAGGCTCTGCTAAATCCTTGTCAATGCTTTTCAGCTTCTCTAGTTCCATCATCCTTAATTAACTTATCTTATTCAGAATAGGGTTGGACTTGTGATAGCTCTTTATTTCCCTAGTCTCGCCTAATTTTAGTGCTTTAATTTGATAACTGGTCTTTCAGTAGACGTCATAGGTATCTATGGGTTTCTTTTTATTCGAATAAATATGAGTAAAATTTGAATGATGCTTATCTTCTCTATGATCGATGTTTCTAACCTTTGATTTCTAGAGAGTAAGGAAATTATGGAATTTATAACCATTAGGTCTTCACACTTTCCTAGATCCCTTACAAAGTTAAAAAAAAATGTTGGTCAAAAAGCAAAGCTTTTTTTAACCTCGTACCTAGATTTCAACAACAATATCTTTTCCATTGGATATCGCCTTTCTATTGGCAATGGATTAGGTGTCATTTCTTGGTGTTTGGACAGATCACGGGTGTATGTTTTTTCTTTCGCAAAGGCCGAAGCTTCAACTTTGTAGATCTCATTTTTTTATAAGTCTAGAACCATTTGAAGACTACATTTTACGAGTACAAAATATCTTTTTATGTTTATCCTTTGAAATCTGATTTCAGTGTAATCCTTTCTTTGTTAGCTGTATCGTTTAGAGTTTAGAGTTATAAGCTTAGATATCCGTATAAAACCCGATTACTTTCTGTGTATACCCTATGTGCATTTCTTAGGTCCCTCTTATACTTTAGGGACAAAACCATATCTTTGTCAAAAGCAAAGTCCAATACCTCGTACCTTGACTTCATCGTTGATTTCTTTATTCTTTAGTTGCCTCATTTCTTTTGGCACAATTTTAGGTGGTCTTTTCCTTGGTTTTTGTTGTGATCACGGGATAAGTTATAGTACTAGCTCAGTTTTGAACCCTTTCTTTATAAGTTCTATGTCTTTCCTTTTCCTTCAGCTCATTCTATTTTCCTTCCTTTTTTCTCTTGCGATGAGTGAAAATTTCAATCTCTATAGGCACCTTAGTGGCCTCTCTCTTGCTCAAAGAATGGCTAACCATAATAACATTGCTCTTTTACCTACCCCCACTCCTTTATTAGGGATTTTGGTATCAAACATTACAGTATTCTTGCTAGAGTCTTTTCTACGGTTATTCTACAACAATGGGAAGTCAGGGGAGCTCTTAACAACTTTTGGGGTAGTAATATTACGTTTCAAATAAGAGAATTATACCCAAACTTATTTATTATCACTTTCAGAAAAAAAGAAGATTTTCATTGGATATCATCAAATGGTCCATGGTACCCTTTTGGTAATGTAATGGCTGCAACAACTGCTTATCAGGGAATGAGAATCTCAACTGACATGGTTCAAGAGATTCCTATTTGGGCTTCTATCTTAAATACTAAGTTTGAACATCATGCTGAAGAGATGTTAGGTTTAATTGCGGGGAAAGCGGGTCAAGTTTTCAGAGTTTGTACTGGGAGGGATCTCCAGAATTTGTTCCTAGAGTCCTTTTGTGGGTTAATATTGAAAAAACGCTAGTCCATCACTTACTTGTTAAGGTATGTAGATATCCAGTTACTTCCATTTATTTCAAATACATCAACCTCCCTTCAAAATTCTGTTCACATTGTCTGAGATTAGGTCACAAAGTTGGTGATTGCGCTGTATTGTTAGGGCGACCTTTAGAAGATATCTATGATATAACTGTCAACTCTCCATACCCTAGTGATGATACAAACTGGTTAAATAATGTTTTGGTTCAAGTGTGGAATCCCAAGGATAACTTTGATCATACAGGAATACCTGTACCATTACAAAATTACCTAAATCAACCAGGTGAGAGAAACTTTCCATGACATCTTCAAAACGTATGTAGATGAAGAGCCAGCGCTGCGAGATGATGAACATGAAAACCTTCTTAGAGTTCAACCTCTTCATACTTATTCTATTAATCCTTATAGATCCTATGATGTTCTTGGTCCTTTTATCATCACGGAATCCCCTTCCCCTGCCTCTGATGAATATATGCCTTTAGCATCTTATTCTGTGTTGGGTAAGAGAATATTCCCATACAATCTACCGGAGAACTTTATACTCATTCCTTCTTCGGATGAGTCGTTCCGATATGCAAACTCGGAAACTTTCTGAGTTCTAGCTGAATCGGAACCTGGTGCAATTGCTATTCTTGAAGCTGGTTTAGAACCTGATATTTCGGTTCCACTTCTCAACCCGGGTGCCCCGAATGGGTCTAGTGTCGATAATTCAATTGTTAGAAGATTATCTTTTTCTTCACCTGTTTTGGGGGAATCGCTAGAATCCCTAATTTCTCTGTCTGTGCCTGTGAATTCTGTTATGAATTCCCCAAACTGCATTCATCAAGCATCTAGCATATCATCCACTTTGCATACACCAGACTCATCCAAAGTCTGCATTTAAAGTTTCTGATTCTGAATTCATCTCTTCTTCATCGTCGGAGCATTTATGTTCAATCCCCTCGCATGACCGTAAGGTTTTAGAAATTCATCAGTATGGATCCAATATGGCTAATCATCGGTCAAGTTCAAGTACTTATCAACCAATTCCCTTCCCGGAGTTAGTTCCTTCAACGCAAAATGAGGAGATATATACAAGTATTATCTTCTTAATCCCCAATTTTTACAATTATTCCTCATATTCCCTATTTTTACATTCTTCATATATCTTATGCTCCATCTTACTCCTATTTAACCTAATTAGCTTTGGTCTGGTCTTTTAATTGCTCTGCCTTCCCCTTTATCTGAAAATTTTAGGAACAATTTTAGATATAACTATGAAAATAATAGCCTGGAATATGCAGGGATGTGGAAATCCCTTCACAAAAAACCATCTTAAACAAATTATTGATGTGGATAGACCTAAAATTTTATTTTTGTCAGAAACAAAATCACAAAGACCCTTAGTAAGATCTCTTCTGAAAGATTATCCTAATGTACATATAGTGGATCCCATTGGGAAAGATGGAGGCTTAGCACTAGCATGGATAGATGGATTTGCCTTTGAAATAGTGTAATGGAATACTAATATGATAAATATCTTAGTCCAAACAAACCATGAATCTAAGAAGTGGCTTCTAACTTGCTTCTATGGTAGTCCGTACCCACATAATAGACATATATCTTGGGATTTTCTTTTAGAAATATCTGAACAGGTGGCAAAAGACATTACACCTTGGATTCTATTAGGGGACTTAAACATAATCTTTAGTCAAGAAGACAAAATTGGAGGACTTCCTTTCAAAAAATATGATAGTGGTTACTATCAGAATATTCTCAATAATGCTGGTCTGGTAGATATAGGTTTCACTGGTTATGAATTTACTTGGAACAATCATAGATAAGGAAGTGACAATATTCATAAGAGATTGGACAAGGCAGTGGAAAACAATGAATGGTTAACACAATTTCAAAATGCTGAGCTATCCCACTTAGTAGCTGTGGGTTCTGATCATTCACCAATTTCTCTAAAACTCGATACCTTAGTCACCAATCATAAACACACCTTCACATATTATGACACATGGCAAAAAGAGTTGTCATGTATCTAAACCATTAGAGAAACTTGGAAACATACTATAGATTAGGGTAATCCCTCGACTTCTCTTATTTCTAACCTAAAGAAAGTTACAACAGACTCTAGAACACTGGAAGAAGAACATCTTTGGTAAACCAACTAAAGAAATTAGGAAAATTTTACACCAGATAGACAATCTCAACAATTCTACCCATGTTTTAAAGAAGAAAAAATTAAAGATAAACTTTTCATCTTAGAAAAACTCTATGACACTCAAGAAGCAATAGCAAAACAACAGTCAAGAGATAACATGGTTCAATTAGGAGAAAAAAACACAAAGTACTCCCATACTAAAACTCTCAAGAGAAGGAAATGGAATAACATTGAGTGTATTAAGATGAGTAATGGAGAGTCAACCTTTAAGAGAGAAGAAATTAGGCATACCCTTAAAGACTATTACTATAAACTATTCTCGGAAAACCATATAAGCTCTACAGATGACATAGATTTATTTGCTACTATTCTTCCTTCCATTTCTCTAGATGATAATTCACATATGAATGTTATTCCTTCATCTAATGAAAGTTTTTCAGTCCTTAGGATATTAAAACCCAATAAATCTCCTGGACCGGATGGATTCCCGACAAGCTTCTTTAAAATGAACTGAGACACTGTAGGAGAACAAGTAACCAATACAATCCATAATTTCTTTAAAACTGGAGAGCTAGATCCTGAATTTAATAAAACTTTCCTTTTTCTAATACCAAAAAACAGACACCCTAAGGATCCTAGTCAATTCAGACCAATAGGACTGTGTAATACTATCTATAAGATTATAGCAAAAATTCTTGCTAATATAATCAAACCACATTTAGACTCCATAATTTCGCCTTATCAAGCTGCTTTCCTGTCAAATAGACAGATAACAGATAATATTATAATATCTCAGGAAATTATTCACTCTTTTAAGAAAAAGAAAATTAAGCATGCTGGTATGAGGATAAAAATTGACATGTCAAAAGCTTTTGACAGAGTTAATTGGGATTTTCTTTTAAAATCTTTAGAGGCTTTTGGTTTTGATCAAGCTTTTTGCAACTTAATTAGCACATGTATCTCTACAACCTCCATAGCAGTTCTGTTAAATGGATGTCCAGGTGATTTCTTCAAACCTACTAGGGGTCTTAGACAGGGAGATCCCCTATCTCCTTATCTCTTCATCATTTGTATGGAGATTTTCTCTAGGAGCCTTATTGAAGCTGAAGAAAAAAAAGGAAATTCATGGTGTCAAAATAACACCTAAGAATAGTCCTATATTCCACTTGTTCTTTGACGATGACTGTTTGCTATTCATTAGAGTTGACTTAAGAGAATGCCATAATATCTTAAAAATTATAGATAATTTTAGTAGAGTATCAGGTCAACTGATTAACTTTGATAAATCAAGAATCTTTTTTAGTAAGAAAGTTCAACCTAAACACCAAAGAATGATTAGCAAAATCCTAAAAATCAAACATATTGACCTAAAAGACTCCTATCTAGGAACACCTCTCTTCGTAGATAAATTCAAAATAAAACTTTTCGAAAGCATAATAGAAAAAATGGAACACATAATACAAAATTGGATAGGAAAAATCTTAGATCAATCCAGTAAGATGATTCTAAATAAGGCTACCCTTGCAAACTTAGCTAGTTATCAGATGAGCTTCTTTATATTTCCCAAGAAAATCACCAACAAAATAGATTCTCTTCAGGGAGACTTTTGGTGGGGAAAAGAAGCAAACTATAAAGGTTATTACCCAAAATATTACTCATGTTTGTGTAAACCGACTAATAAAGGGGGCCTTGGATTTAGGAATGCTCATAGATTTAACTTAGTTCTTATAGCTAAACTTGCTTGGAGAATTTTGAAAGAACCGCTCTTTGGGTTTCCCAACTTAAACCAAGATAGTTCAGGAAAACTTCGGCTTTTAGGGAAAACATCCCAAATTCTAGTTCCTGGATGTGGAAGTGCATTTTTAAAGGGATAGAACTGGTAGAACAAAATAGTATATGGGAGATCGGAGACGGAAGGAAAGTCAACATATGGGAGGATAATTGAATCCCTGATTTGACAGAAAGCCTCAAGAACTATAGGACTGATCAAAATACATTCTTAAATTTAATGAATGAACTAATATATACCAATACTAAAAGGTGGAATGAACTTCTCATTCACTCCTTGTTCCCTAAACCTATTGCACATAAAATATGCAAAATAAGGATAGAAAAAGTAGACACCCTGAGATGGTTACTTAACAAGTCTGGTAAATTTAATGTCAAATCCATGTACAATAAGTTAAATGAAAAAACCATAAATAATTACAATTTAGGTCAATCAGATAATTTCTGGAAGAAACTATGGGCCATCAACATCTCTCAAAGAGTAAAAATCTTTGCCTGGAAATGTTTGCAGAATGCTGTTTCGACTAACAATAAATTAGCTAGATTCAAAAATGATATATCTCCCTCTTGTTCTTTTGGTTGTAGTGACACTGAAATTGTTGAACATCTTTTCCTACATTGTAAATTTGCGAAAGCTGTTTGGGCTACTGATCCTTGTCATGTAGACATACATTTTGCTATTAATACCACCTTTATGGATATTTTTAAATAATGGTTAGAAAAAGATAGTCATATTATTAATATAAAAATCATTCTGACCAAAATCTGGTTCATATGGAAGGAAAGATGTAACAGAGCTTTTGATAACCAAAACCAAACACATCAGCAAGTGGCCTTAGAAATACAGAGACATTTGGCTTTTTGGCACAAGGAAAAGTACTTAGTTAACAAAAAAGACTTAGTATTAGGAAACATAGGAAACAATAGATGGAAACTCCCAGAATCACTTCATAATAAACTGAACTTGGATGCTGCTTGGATCTTAAGTAGTGTCCCAACAGGTTGTGCTATAATCTTTAGAAATGATGCATGTGATTTCAAGCAAGGAAGAGAAGGACCAATCTCAGCAAATGAACCAGAAGAAGCGGAGGCTCTAGGTTTCTCCAGGATGCAAAATGGGAAAGACCAATGAACCTGTCGGACTTTAGTGTGGAGGGAGACTGCAAGAATCTTTTTGACTACCTCAATGGAGAGCCATCTCAAATTACCTGGAAGAACCAAACTATTATGGATGAAGTTAGGCATGAATTCTCCTTTTGTAAAAACTTTAAAGGTTTTCATTTTACCCCTAGAACTGCCAACAATGTAGCTGATACACTAGATAAAGAGGCTAAGAGCTACAAAACTGCTATTGACTGGAGCTTTAGTCCTCCTTCTTGTATTGTTTATGCTTTAGAAGTAGATAAATCTAATTCCAGGGCCTCCGACAAAGGACCATCACTAGATGGCTCTACTCTTTATGATGTAAGGGTTACTAACTCCTTAAGTTAGTATTTTGTTAGTGCATTTTAACCTACAAAAAAAAAGAAAAAGTCATTAACATAGTCGCTGCTACTAGCATTTGCTTTTGACTGAATGTCACTAGCATTAGAAATGATTCTACATGGTGGTGTTTTAATCTTATTCCTTTCATCTCTAAAAGATGCTAAATTTGTGCCCGGTGATTCAATTTGGTGTGCGCGGGATACGCCCTTCTCCGTGGCAATGCATTTTTAATTTGGTGGGCGCGAGGCTTCGTCCCGCCTCATGGCGATGCATTTTTGATTTGGTATGTATGGGACTTCGTCCCACCCAGTGGCAATGCATTTTTGATTTCGTATGCGTGGGGCTTCACCTCGGCCCATAACGATACATTTTTGATTTGGTGTGTGCGAGGCTTCGCCCGCCCGTGGCGATGTATTTTTGATTTGGTGTGGTGGGGAAAATACATTAAATAAGTGGATAATATGTACAAATTTAATTCATTATTTTCTTTTATTTTCGCAGAAAATATATGGATTCCCCCCCCCCCCCTATATATTAATTTGGAAAAAAGAGTCATAATATAGTAGTTACTCGATTTCCAAATTGAACTTGGATTTCCATAAAATTCCAAACACGGTAAGTTAGGTTTTCCTTTTAAGTTTGTAACTTTTACACCAATCATACATTGCCAAGTGTCATCACCTAAATATTGAATTTGTATTTTTTTTTAAATCTTTCTACTATTGTTTTTAAACCAATCATACGTTGCCAGGTATCCTCACCAAAACGCTCGTTTCACAAAATTCAAAAAAGACCTATTTCGGCCAATAGGAAGCGAGGGTTTCCTCACCGTTCAACATGGGAGATTTATTTGTCTAGGCCTTTTAAGTCTTTAGATACTTGGTTTTTTTATTTGGATATGTCAAAAAGATAGCCTGGTTTCCATAAATGGAAAGTAAAAGATTACGAGTTTACTAATCTACCCAGAAGGCGACCACCTCTCTCTCTTCTTTTTATCTCTTATCACAAAAAAAAAAAAGACCACTTCATTCTTTTTTTTTTCTCTAATATCAAATGAATTGGACCAAAGAAAAATTAGGAAAAAATATAAAAACGTGGCTACAATGATTATTTTTCTTAATCTTTGTGCAAAATCAAACAAGCTTATCTTTTATAAATGAAGGGAGTATTTGATTTATTTGATTTCTTTGGTGTTAGTTGTCTGTATCTTCGTAAAAATTAGTACACGTGGAGAATCCACGAAGTACTTCAGAACTGCGATAACCGTTTTTTTTTGGAAAACCAAGAAAACTTACAACCCAAAATATTTATGATAATGGGCCCACAAATCAGACTTTAAATATTCGTGGCCCAACCCGCTAAGCCTGACCCGACGTCTATAAAAAAATCAGAATTGGATAACTAGTTAAAATAAGGATTAAAGTCATTAAGATAAACGCAGATCTTGGTATTTATAACTACCAATCCCGAAGGAAATGAGAGAGTTTAAGGATCAAATCATGGTGGTTAAACAAGATAACTTCTGTAGATGGTGAAATTAAGACAAAGGAAAAAACTGTCAGTTCAAGATCAGAGACAATATGGTAATTTCATATCTAGGGGGTGAGTCATAATTATGAGCTAATAGTTTTCTTCGAGGTTCAACAAAACTAAAATCGGAGAAGACTGAACGAAAATGGGAACTTTAAAGATAGGTTTGATCCTCATTTCCAAAAGATAATCTCAGCTCCATATGTCAAAACTCAACTCTCACGGGAGAGACTCGTCCCTTGGCCTTCACGGTGCTTGTAGCGCAGTGACTCCTGGCGTACATCCTCGACGATATACTGCTAGTCATGTAGGTTCTATAGAGCATAAAAACTTCCCTGGCGAACTTATGAACCAGAATAACCATAATTTTACCATGTCTTCGCCAGATGCAGCTGGTCGTGATGTCATGATACCTAACATGCTGATGGTCACGTAGGCTCTGTAGATGTGTAAAAACATCCCCGACGTACTTACGACCGAAAGCAGTGACATTTATGTCTTCTTTAAATATGCCTCATCCCTATTTGAGACTAAGGACTAACTCCTAGTACATCATTGCGAGATGTATTGTCCACGTCTACTTTAGACCTCGATTCAATGTACTGGGGATTTCTGAATAATTCCTAGTACATCCTCGCAATATAAACTGGTTATTCTACCTATGATCCATTTCAACGGATTCTTAGTACATCCCCGCGAGATACACTGATCACGTCGGCCCGACTATACAGACATAATTGTAATTGAATCCTACCCCATCTCTACAAAATATGCTGGTCAAGAACGAGCGAGACAAGTCTCGTAAAAACTTTATTATCCATAAAATCCCTTCTTTGTCTTAAACATGGTCCAGCTGAGTCTGAAGAGATTCAATATCATTATCTAAGATTCAACCGACCTCGTTCTAATCCGATTTGATCAACTCGTCAGAAGAGTTTTGTCTCAAGAGACTCAATATCATTAGCTAAGCCTCAACCTCCTTGGGAACCTCATGCTCAACAAAGGGAACCACGTGCACTAATACAGTCTCCACGTGACTCGTGTGACCGGCCGCGAAGAGGTGGAGCCTACTCTCAGTTTCTCTTTTGCTCGACGTGCAATATCGAAGGAATTCCTTTCCTTTTCACGTCACTCATCCTAGTCATGCTTTTGAAAACTCAGAGAATATTTCTCTATCTTGGCCAACTTCAGGTAAAGAGAATATTTGTCTCTCTCAATACATAATTACAAAGGCTGACTCATTCACGTATAAATAGGGGATATCAACTAGGATTTTGGTCTGGTGGTCTACGACATGCGTGAGAAATATCCGACATATTTTTCACCACAAAAGAGAGTAAAAGCGGTGTAATGAAGAGATAAACTCAACCTAGTTTATCTCTATCTATTTTTAAAGAGATGGGAACAGTGCCCTGCATGGCAAGCAATCCATATCTTCACCGACCTGAAATTAGATAATTCAGCTACAAATCCCCTATTTCTCCAAGATAAGACACAACTTTCTCATAAACTCTCAAATCCAT
Organism: Papaver somniferum; assembly: GCF_003573695.1. Classification (NCBI taxonomy): domain Eukaryota; kingdom Viridiplantae; phylum Streptophyta; class Magnoliopsida; order Ranunculales; family Papaveraceae; genus Papaver; species Papaver somniferum. Next base: position 189,257,131 of record NC_039362.1, on the reverse strand, counting down.
TGATTATTATTTGATCTCTTTCTTTATCTCTGCTTTCTTCCCTAAGAACAAACCTGATCTCTCATGTGATGGAAGCAGCCTTTGAACGACTACTATGCATAGTTTAGGCAAAGTTTTCTTGTGCTCAATCTCCCGTAACTCACTTCAATAACCCTAGAATCTCATTTTTAACCTCTTATCGAATATTGATCAAACCTTGGACTCTAAAAAAGAAATTGGATCAAATCCTATAAAATAGTGTCTATATAAGATTCTCCATGGATTCTCCCTCTATAAAAAAAATTAAAACTTATATAACACGTATGAAATACTAAAATATCCCAACATATATTTAAATTTTTTCCCATTTATCCCTAAACCTAGCGAATACGAGTTTAAATCCTAATAAATATCTTGACTCGCAACAAATCTAATGTTTATTAGATTTTGAAGAATGCACCCTCATCCAATCCGCCCATAAACAGATTGGGTACCTAGTACTACCTGCTAAAATGCGGGTGGATCAAATCGAGTTAGATTAAAATTGCTCATCACTGATGACATAGGTAAGGCTGATAGGCTAGAGCCTTAATGGGCACATACAAACAACCTATAAGCTATTAAAGAGCCAACCACTAAAGCATGCTTAAGTTAGAAGATCAATGTTGTTTGTTTCCTGCAATTCTCCATCTATCTTCATTCCTAATTTCCTATGCGGAAATATTTTACAACACAAGTGAGGACCATGACTAAAACCCATAAACCTCTCAAGATAATCTTACTCCTGGCAGAAAATTCATTTTTCACATGATGGAGCTTGCTAATGGATTTTTGTGCCGAACCTGTTCTCAACAATATATAACCGGACTTAACTTTGTGAGTCAAACCGATTAATGCAATTTTAAGGGACTGTGAGAGTATATTTTATATAAGTATATAGGCCAGCACCCCGTTAAAATTTGGCTTGTTGTGCCTGAAATGTCATGACCCATCGTGTTCACTCATATTTCGGAAATCTAGACTCACCACTAAAAATGCACGAAAAAACGAAACGCTTTTGGAGTGATAATTAGGGGAAAGTAAAACAGGCAGAGAAAAAAAAAGGATTTCTGTTGATTAGGGATCAACATATTACATAGCCATAGTATCCTTTACATGTAAAGAGAAATCCTAGGCATCCAGTTGGGACGCATATATAGTGCAACCAAAAATGCGTAAGAACACAAATGTCAGGCTTATATCCAGTTACCAACTGGTAAGCAAATAATGGTTGATCAATAGTGGGTCTAAAATGAATAAGTGAAGATGCGTTTAATATTGAATATTTCCCTAGCAGTTAAAGGTAGGTTGGTACGCATAACCATGTCTTAGACATCATCTATAACCTTTGATGATAGACTTTGCGAGACCATGAGGTATAGGATGCCATGCATTGATCCTATTAAACATGAAATAACCATCAAGCCCTTTTGATGTACAATCTCTAACATTAACAAGGAGTGGTGAGCCTTTACATGTATAATATGTGCTAGTAGTTTTCCGAACGCAAAATTTCTTGGGAAGTATAACTTGTCCAAAAGTCAAAACATCCACCAGAGCCATAAGTCACTTTAATGGTCTGCATTCTTCATGGATTTTTTTTCTTCTAAATATCACCTTGTATTGTTTGTAATATGGATTGTTTTCCATTTGCAACTCAGGGTGGTCTCGATCCCGTTTTACTGAAGACTTTGTAAAATGTGTGATATGCTTTCTTACTTAAAAGCACAATAGGAAAGGGGGGTTTGTGAATCTAGTACTTTAGAAAACACTTGTTGATAGATGTCGTCACTTTGCATTCTGTCAATCTTTTTCACGTTGTATCGATCGTTCACTCAAATAGAGAAATGTACATATGAGTCCTTTCAAAATGATCATCATGTCACAACCAAAGTGGCTTTATGGTTATGGAAAAGTCTGTATGAGTCAATACCCAATATTTCGTTGTCGGGGTCAATATGGATTCAATAATCAAAATACTAGTGATTTACAGTTCACTAGATTGACTCATTAGTTTCGCTAACATGCGTTTCCTTCCACATAATTAGAGACAATAAAAGAGGAAATCAACTACATTCTCACTACAGTGAGTTTCCATATGATATCAATTTACATGAATTTCTTTTTTGACTCTCAATCTTTGTTATATATTGGCAACAAAGTTTGACCAGTGCTTTGCTCAATGATTCTGAAAAAGCGGAGGTCTAAAAACACCACCCAATATTTCGCTTAGCAATCTGAATTGACTAACTCCGAAATACTTTCTAGATAATCAACTAGACAGTCAGACTCAATCTACGTAAAAGTATCTCAAGGAGTGAATATCTCTCTCTTGTTTTGATTTACTCAAGCTAATAGAAATCAACGACTCTTTAATCAAACAAAAGGAATAACTTGGATGGTACCAAAAACCAATATCCAAGGATCAATCAATCACAATCAACAACCAAAGGTCGAATTACTCTAATTGATGATCTACCGCAAAACCTGTATTATTTCAATTATAAAGATAAACAATATAATGCGGAAATAGAAATAACACAGACACCAGAAATTTTGTTAACGAGGAAACCGCAAATGCAGAAAAACCTCGGGACCTAGTCCATATTGAACACACACTGTATTAAGCCACTACAGACACTAGCCTACTCCAAGCTAACTTCGGACTGGATTGTAGTTGAACCCCAATCAGTCTCCCACCGATCCAAGGTGCAATTGAACTCCCTACGCCTCTGATCCCAGGAGGATACTGCGCACTTGATTCCTTTAGTTGATCTCACCCACAACTAAGAGTTGCTACGACCCAAAATCGCAGGCTTTGACAATAAACAAATCTTTCTCACACAGACAACTCTATCAAAGGATCAATCTGTCTCCCACAGATAAACCCTAAAGTTTTTGTTCCGTATTTTGATAATAATCAAGGTGAACATGAACCAATTGATAATCCGGTCTTATATTCCCGAAGAACATCCTAGAGTTATCAATCACCTCACAAAAATCTTAATCGTATGGTAGCGAAACAAGATGTTGCGGAATCACAAACACTGAGACGAAGATGTTTGTGACTACTTTTTATATCTTGCCTATCGGAGATATCAATCTCAATCCAATCAATCTGATTGTACTCGTACGATAGAAGATGCAAGATCAGATCACACAACTACGATAAAAGTAGTATCGGTCTGGCTTCACAATCCCAATGAAGTCTTTAAGTCTTTAACCTGGTTTTAGAAGAAGAAAACCAAAGGTTAAAGGAGAAACGACTCTAGCACGCAAACTAGTATCACACGTAAGGTGTGGGGATTAGTTTTGCACAATACTATATGTCTCCTTTATATAGTCTTTCAAATCAGGGTTTGTAATTAAGTTACCTTGGTAACAAAGCAATCAATATCGACCGTTAGATGAAAACCTGATTTAGATTCAAGCTAATATTTCTCAACCGTTAGATCGAAAACTTATCTTGTTACACACACTTGACAATGCACGCTTCTAGGTTTGTTAACCGTACCCAAACGTATGCACTTTGTTGGTTCAACAATAGTTAACCAAAAGGTTAGGCATATGAGCATTTCATATCAACCATTTTCTTCTTCACCATAACTCGTTCAAATGACTTCAAGATGAACTAGTTAGAGAGTTGTTCAATTGCAAGGAAATTTCATGTACTACACAAGATACAATTGAAGCAAAGATGATTTGATTCACTTGAATCGGTTCATGAACTTTTATAGCCGTAATTTGCAAACTGCATTCCTTAGTCTTTTTAAGTTTAAGTTCAGAAATCATCTTCAGATATATAACCTTATCAATTTTGCAGACTAGGTTTGTGGACTTAAGTTACCGGGAAGAGTTTACAAACTCCAGCTGATATTCTCGGGTATGAGAACTTCGCCGGTTCGCGGACTTAGCTTCACGCAAGTAGTTTGTCAACCCCAGCAGAAATTCTCGGGTTTAAGAACTTCGGTAGTTCGCGGACTGAGTTCGCAGACTTGGCTCTCGCTATTTTTCCGGTTCTCTTGATCAATAAAGTTCGCAAACGTTGGTTCAAGGAATATGACTTATACATAAATGTGTTTCCACAACAATGCTTATGTCCACCATTGGTTATGTAATCTAAATTCTCATTTCAGTCATTGAAACATTCTTAGAGGACGTTATATAGTTGTTACATCATTTCTCGTCAAAGCAATTTTCAAGATGATTGAAACATATCATGACTTTCGTCACTAGGTAAAGATAAACTTGATCGAAGCGAAAAGCTTACCAACACATATTTCGAGATATAGATAAGCGAGGTATACTCGGCTCAAAATACCAAATGTGTATAATCGAAGTCTATATATATAGCATACGTCTTCTTTTCTCAAAGAGTAGGAGATAGAGTAGATATACTTTTGAGTGATAGATAAGTTCTAGTCTTCATATATCTTTTTGTCGAGAAGTTCCGCCAGTTCCTTGAGAAGTTCTTCTACTTGTATAATGAATCGCCATGAAGTTCTTGAGCTCAACTACACTGTCTATCCTAGTCCGAGACTTAGCTATAATAGACTAGAAATCAAGACTTATAGTTTTGATCACTAACATATACAAACATACTTGAGATAGCAACGCATGCGAGTTCTACCGAGCAATGCTCTAACAATCTCTCCCTTTGTCAATTTTAGTGACAAAACTATCAATACATAGGGAATACAAAAAGGATAAAGAAACTTTAGTAGCTCCTATTCCACATGTCTAATCTTCAACATTACTCGAAAGATTCATCACTTCCAAATACTCCAATGATCCCAAAGGTTGTAAGTTTAGCATCACCGCTGTTGAAGATACGTAGCTATAACAATGAGAAAACAGGTCTCGATCATTGTTATATAGTGTCATAGTATTATTACACATCGTCAAAGTTCAATTGTATCACAACTTCAACAATAATAATATGGTGATATGTATCACTCCCCCTTAGTCAATACTCTATCTCACATGGAAACCACTCCCCCTTACACAATGATCCGAAAACCATATGTACTTGTAGTGTGAACTACATATTAATTCTCCCCCTTTTTGTCAATAAAATTGGCAAAGGTACAAGAACGGGATCATAATGAAATTTCTGAAAGAGACATTTCATGACAAAAGGAAAAAAAATACATACCAACTAATTTAGATGCAATCATAAATCCGAAGCTAAATGCATTCATCAAGGAGTTTAAAGATACAAGATAACCCCTCTAAAATTCCACAGCCGCATACCCCTCAAGATATGACCATTAAGCACAAGTTCAAAAGAACTCTCCCCCGTTTGATGTCATTACTGAAAGAACAACAAGAGCGACCTTAGTTTCAAAAAAAAAGAAGGATTTTTATTGGACACCAAAAACCATAAGAATGATTTTCAATATCCAAAAACTCAATCAAATTAATCACAAGTAAACCCATGATTAATTTAATCGGAATACACAATCAAATTAAACACAAAAAGTGATCAATTCAATTGATTGTGCTCAACATAAGAGAACTTATGGAGACATGGAAATACTCAACTAGATTAATTACAAGAGAACCCGTAATTAATCTAATTGGAATACACAACCAAACTAATTACAAAAGTAATCAATTTAATTGTCATTTTGCTCGACATAAGAAAACTTACGGAGCAATAACTAAATAACCAAGCAAGATGATTAATTTAGTTCAATATGCTCGACATAACATATCTCACGGAACAACAACTAAGCTAAGAAAATCAACTTGGTTATATAATGCTCAACATAAGATACATTATGGGGCCTCACAATAATACATAAAATATGGATCAGGGATGATCAATACTGCGGAACACACAAGGATTCATTCTATCTTCCCATCACTATTTTCATAACGATATTAATAGACATAATCCTTGAAAACAAAAGATTTTTAACCTATCTTCCATCAAATATTTGACAATATAGGCTTAACTTTTGTATTTGTCAAAAGTCAATTCATTCTTTTACCAGTACGTGAATACCGATCACGAACGACTTTACTTTTGACAAAGTATTGGACAAACATAGTTCACGGACGTAAACACCAATATCCCATAACAAATTGCAATATATCAAATCATAAAGATTAATACTGCAAAAACATCATCCTCCAAATATTTTTAGAATTTAGACCAATAAACCTAAAAAAGAACAAGAAGATGAAAAATAATAGTTATGTGTAATCACAATCATTGCTATTCAAAGAACTAGTTGTTCTTCCAACTAAACCAAAAAGAAGACTTACTAGGCAACTAATAAAACTCAGTTTTCCTTGATGATTTCATACCTCTGGAATTATCCATCAAAATGGAAGTCACTGATATCCTTGATTTTGTTGACCATAGAGACACCACGTTCATGAGTCAGAATGTTAGTTTTTCGATCAACAATGCGAACAAAGTGTCGAGCCTTAGCGCAGTCAAGAATAACTTTCTTCTGATTCCTAATCAAGATGTTCTGAGTACCAAGGATTTTTCCTGTCCATCAATAAACTGGTTTATCTGCAGTTGAAGGTTAACAAGTTCGTTCTTTACTTCATTCTGAACGAGAATTAAATCCTTGACAGATTCTCCAATACAAGAGTTATACTCTTTCCTTTCCAGCATCTTCTTCAGAATAAACTCTTGAGCATGATCACTTCCTTTGAGATCATCCTCTATAGTAGGGTTAACTTCTTCCTTGGGAACAATTTCCATCGAGTTCCTTTCTGAAGATTAATGAACGCATATATGAGATATATATATATGTTCAAGTGTATACCCTAGATAGAAACCGTAGAGTTACTTGAGGAGATATGGACGTTCGTGGACTAAGCCATACGCAAAAAACTGGACCCAACCGGGCAAACTGCATACTGTGTTGCTTTCAAAATTTCTCCATCCCTAAAAATAAAGGTCATAGTGATGAAAGAAAGAAATACTAAATACACACATCATAAGATATCAAACATATAAACTGATGAAAATCAGCTAATCACTTGAGCATCCCTCAAACATCATCCTTGTATCTCTCAAGTTAGATACAAGAACAGAACTTTATGCTACTAAGTAGCAGAGGGAGACATAGTCTCACCATAGTTTTTGAGAGAGTAGTTGTGATTTCCACCAGGATATCTGACCTCACTATTTCTTTTTTTTCCTTGGCAGTTTCCAAATATAGGAAAATTTCTCACAGCCCTTCCCGAAGGTTCAACAAAAGAGGCTTTCTGATTACTGAGTCTATGACCTCTAGAGACCGGTTCAAGAGGATTTTGCGAAATGGATCTCCATACTCTAGACTTAGATTTACCAGAATTGTTCTTATAAGCACAAAACATGCTTTCATTAGCACCACAAGAATTTATACCACTAGAATGCGCCAAAGTCTTGTAATGATTTCTAGGAAAGATATCATTTTTATAAGATGCCTGGTTTCTTGTGAGCATGAGGTTCACTGCAGTAGTCGACTGACTATTTACTCTATTGACAGTGGAAAGAAGCAAATTACGAAGTTTAAAAATTTGTTTCCTCCTGGAAAAACAACGGATAGCATAGTGATTTCCTTTACCACAAAAAGTACAGGTTCGTGGAGAAGACGCAATAGACGGCATATGTTTTAGCTTTGCAGCCCTGTGAGAAGATTGTAAATTATATAAACTTTTCTCGACACAATCTTCTTCTGGAGGATATTTCTTCATGTATTACATGTCAAGAGGAACAGTTGGGACAGAAGAATTTTTCCTTAAGACAGAGTTTTCCTTTTCCAAGGTCATACACTGTTCATGGGCTAGTAAAAGTGATGCTTCTAGATTTTCTTTTTCAACACGAAAACTGTCAAGATCAGATGAATGCGTCTTGATAAAACGTTTTTCTCTAATTCAACCTTCTTTGACAATCTTTTCAAGATCACAAATCTTTTCATGCTGTAGATTATTTTCTTGAAGAAGTTTCTCAATATGTTTAGAAAAGGACTCAATGATGTTATAGTGTACACGTTCTCGATCAGTAGACTTCCCAAATTCATCGATGAGCTGATCATGATTCTGAAGATCAATAAACTCATTAGAATGTTTTGCGATTCTGATGAGCTCCATTTCAGCTTTTTCCATTGTGTCCAATGTCTCATTGGAGGAAGAGTGATCAACACAAGATGAGACAATCTTCCTACATAGGGATTCGGAAGAATCAACTAAGGAGCAATCCTTTGAGGTATTCCAGAGACAACTGACATGGTTGAAAGCTTTAGGAGGCATCTTGGTATGCGTAAGAGATTCTGTCCTTAGACTCAGAATGCTACAAACACATACTTGTAAGGTCTTGAGCGTGTTTGCCTGCTCTGATACCAATTGAAAAAGCGGGGGTCTAACAACACCACCCAATATTTCGTTTAGCAATATGTATGGACTAACTATGAAATACTTTCTAGAGCATCAACTAGACAGTCAGACTCAATCTAGGTAAAAGTATCTCAAGGAGTTATTATCTCTCTCTTGTTTTGATTTACTCAAGCTAATAGAAATCAACGAGTCTTTAATCAAAGAAAAGGAATAACTTGGATGGTACCAAAGACCAATATCCAAGTATCAATCAATGACAATCAACAACCAAAGGTCGGATTACTCTAATTGATGATCTAACACACAACCTGTATTATTTCAATTATAAATACAAACAATATAATGCGGAAATAGAAATAACACAGACACCAGAAATTTTGTTAATGAGGAAACCACAAATGCAGAAAAACCCCGGGACCTAGTCTAGATTAAACACACACTGTATTAAGCCGCTACAGACACTAGCCTAATCCAAGCTAACTTCGGACTGGACTGTAGTTGAACCCCAATCAGTCTCCCACCGCTCCAAGGTACAGTTGTACTCCCTACGCCTCTGATCCCAGCAGGATACTGTGCACTTGATTCCTTTAGCTGATCTCACCCATAACTAAGAGTTGCTATGACCCAAAATCGCAGGCTTTGACAATAAACAAATCTGTCTCACACAGACAAGTCTATCAAAGGATCAATCTGTCTCCCACAGATAAATCCTAAAGGTTTTGTTACGTTTTTTGATAATAATCAAGGTGAACAGGAACCACTTGATAATCGGTCTTATATTACCGAAGAACAGACTAGAGTTATCAACCACCTCGCAACAATCTTAATCGTATGGCAGCGAAACAAGATGTTGCGGAATCAAAAAAAATGAGACGAAGATATTTGTGACTACGTTTTATATCTTGCCTATCGGAGATATCAATCTCAAGAAAATCAATCTGATTGTACTCGTACGATAGAAGATGCAAGATCAGATCACACAACTACGATAAAAGTAGTATCGGTCTGGCTTCACAATCCTAATGAAGTCTTTAAGTCGTTAACCTGGTTTTAGAAGAAGAAAACCAAAGGTTAAAGGAGAAACGACTCTAGCACACAAACTAGTATCACATTAAGCTGTGGGTATTAGTTTTGCACAATACTAGATGTCTCCTTTATATAGTCTTTCAAATCAGGGTTTGCAATTAAGTTACCTTGGTAACAAAGAAATCAATATCCACCGTTAGATGAAAACCTGATTTAGGTTGAAGCTAATATTTCTCAACTGTTAGATCGAAAATTTATCTTGTTACACACACTTGACAATGCACGCTTCTAGGTTTGTTAACCGTACCCAAACGTATGCACTTTGTTGGTTCAACAATAGTTACCCAAAAGGTTAGCCATATGAGCATTTCATATCAACCATGTTTTTCTTCACCATTACTAGTTCAAATGACTTCAAGATGTACTAGTTATAGAGTTGTTCAAGTGCAAGGAAATTTCATGTACTACACAAGACACAATTGAAGTAAAGATGATTTGATTCACTTGAATCGGTTCATGAACTTTTATAGCCGTCATTTGCAAACTGCATTCCTTAGTCTTTTTAAGTTTAAGTTCAGAAATCATCTTCAGATATATAACCTTCTCAAGTTTGCAGACTAGGTTCGTGGACTTAAGTTACCGGGCAGAGTTTACAAACTCCAGCTGATATTCTCGGGTATGAGAACTTCGCCGGTTCGCGGACTTAGCTTCACGCAAGTAGTTTGTCAACTCCAGCAGAAATTCTCGGGTTTGAGAACTTCGATAGTTCGCGGACTGAGTTCGCAGACTTGGATCACGCTATTTTTCCGGTTCTCTTGATCAACAAAGTTCGCAAACTTTGGTTCAAGGAATAGGACTTATACATAAATGTGTTTCCACAACAATGCTTATGTCCACCATTGGTTATGTAATCTAAATTCTCATTTCAGTCATTGAAACATTCTTAGAGGACGTTATATAGTTGTTACACCATTTCTCGTCAAAGCAATTTTGAAGATGATTGATTCATATCATGACTTTCGTCACTAGGTAAAGATAAACTTGATCGAAGCGAAAAGATTACCAACACATATTTCGAGATATAGATAAGCGAGGTATACTCGGCTCAAAATACAAAATGTGTATAATCAAAGTCTATATATATAGCATACGACTTCTTGTCTCAAAGAGTCGGAGATATAGTAGATAAAATTTTGAGTGATAGATAAGTTCAAGTCTTCACATACCTTTTTGGCAAGAAGTTCCACCGATTCCTTGAGTAGTTCTTCTATTTGTATGATGAATCGACATGAAGTCCTTGAGCTCAATTACACTTTCTATCCTAGTCCGAGACTTAGCTATAATAGACTAGAAATCAAGACTTATAGTTTTGATCACTAACATTGACAAACATGCTTGAGATAGCAACGCATGCAAGTTCGACCGAGCAATGCTCTAACATATTCGATCATCGTAGTCACATTATATTATAATGAATTAGTTAAATTACTAGTGTGTATTTCTTAAGTTAGTGGAAGGAAAAACCACTATCAGTTAGACATCGAGTCTTCTCATGCGCGATTTAATAAGTGGTGCGTCTTTATTACGTAACAAAAAGGAGTTTTATCTCAAGTACTTTAGAGTGTATGAAACAGTTCAGGAGGGATGATATACTTTTCAATTCATCTAGATATATCTCAAGTGCTTTAGAGAATTTTCGTCTCGTGATAATGATGTACTTTTCATTAGTGTAGAAAATGGGTCTAGTTAAACTGAAGTCAATCGGCTACGAAAGTTCTTCTTGCCAATAAAGTTGACTTCTAAAGTATGATCTTCCTATGGAAATCGGTTGCTACTATGGTACCTGCATTACATTTCTTGTACTAATAATAGTAACGAGATTCATTCCCAAACCTTTACTTTTCGATGCGAGCTAGAATTACGTCATAGTTTGATCCCATATTCGGTTGATACATGTACTTTGGTGTCATCACTACCAAGGAAAAAAGTATATCTTTGTCTCATGAAATATATATGTCCCTTTTACATGCTTCACATGATTCCGTACTCCTAACCCTCATTCCTTCAGGGTTTTCTCATTTTCAATTTTGCTACAATTAGCTTAATTAGTTTGAGAATTTTTTTTTATCTCAACAGGTCAAGAGAATCCCACTTTGCATGTCAACCACTTACTTTATGTTGAATAACTTACTAAAGATAGTGAATTTCTTGTTGGAATACTTCAAGATATATTGGTTTGTTAGTATCATGAATGAAGTAGAAAAATAAAAATAAAAATTCTTACTCATATGACCTTTTGTGAGTTTTTCCACAAAGTTGGGATGCATGTGCTTAGAAACATAAGGACATATATAGCTCTACCTTTTAGACGGTGCGCTGTCATTGACACAAGGTTTTATGAAGAAATATATTCCCTTTGCACAAAGAAATGGTTTCCACATCAAAAACAAAATAATGGTGCTCAAGTACTTCTGAGTCCAAAATGTCATTTTTGAGTCGAGTTGGGTCCGACTGTAAAATACCTTAATAAAATGCATTACAATAAATAATTCAAGTATAATAGTCCAAAAACCAAATTTCTTTATGGTTGAATTGAATCTGTGGAAGCCAAATTTCTTGATGGCTTTAAAGGTGAACCAGCCAATTAAAATCCAATCGGTTGTCATACTTAGTCAATTGCCAATAACAACATCATATTCACATCCCATTATACTGATGCAGACGTTACATAAATTTACAAATGGGAATTACGGAACATAAAAGCGAAAGAAGAAAAAAAGTACAAAATTATACCACATAGCATCAAATTCTAATATAGCATACTTAGTAATCATAGATCAAGAATCCATTCATTTAATTCAATTAATCAAAAAATAAAACGACCAAATACTAAAAACAAAAAACGAATTTTCCCCAAAAAGATGCATACACACATAACACTAAAACAATAGACTTTTTTTTAAAAAAAACAATTATTTATTTTTGAATATCTTATATATAAAAATAAAATAAAATAAATAAATAAATATAAGGAACTATTCATCATAGAAAAGATGACTTGCAAACAACATAGAATCTTAGAGTACTATATGTCACTATATCTTATGATTCATAAAAAAATATGCACCACTTAAGGTTAATTAACATGACGAGGAATCTATAGGAGAAACAAAAAAGTGTTGCTATAATTAGGTCCTAACTGTATGGTACTATTCCCAATAAATTAAACCAAATCAACCTATAAAAATAGTTCAAGCAAATCATGGTATTTATACATTCACAGTCTCATACCACACGACATCATACATCATGGATGGCAATCAAGTAAAAGCACAACATGATGATTTTATAGATAGTTTTTTTAAAAAAATATGAGCATCATGTACAACATATACATCAAATAGTCATGGCCGACAAACCAATCATTTAATTGAAAGAAAAGTGAAAAAAAATCAGACTTATGCAAACCAAGATTCATTAACATTAAACGGCGAAAAAAACTCAACAAACCCATTCGCCCGATTCAAAGAGATAAAAAAAAATTGTGTCGATATATACCTTACTTTCCCAAGGAATAGTAGGAAGAATCAGAACATAATCCAACTTTAGCTCGGCGGTACGTAGCTTCGTGTTTGATAACGTTTTGGAGTAATAATTAGGGAAAAGTAAAATAGGCAGAGAAAGAGAAGGATTTCTATTGATTAGGGATCAACATATTACATAGCCATAGTATCCTTTATACACATGTAAAGGGAAACCCTAGGCATCCAGTTGAGTCGCACATCTATGGGCCCTAGGCCCTACAACAAACGCATAATTCTACCCTCAAAATAAAAATTCTAGTCGACATGCAACAATTATATTAAAAAGTATTACGATGATTAGATAGCAACAAGGATTGACAATGAAAAAGGTACGATAAAAAGGATCACGATAAGAGTATGGATAAGACCATGATGATCAGTCGGACTTAGCACAGACATCTCGGCGATAAGGACAAAGTTCACATGAAAAGCATGATATCAACGCGATTATATCGTTGGCCTGGGATTATGAGACAAGGAGACAACAAAACAAGGGTTTAACGAGTTTGTAGGGGAAGAAATTACTTTATTAGCTGTCATCCAATATGTAAAAAACCTATATAAAGGGGAAGAGAACAATGTAGAGGGTATTGAGGTTTTCTCTAGACTAAGTGATATTAAGGTTAGAAAAGTTGTAAGAGTGAATTAAGGCTCGTATTCTTTGAGAAATATATCCATCTATGTGTATAAACCTTATGAAAGAAATAACAAAATGGCTTGAATCTTATCCTTCTTATTAGTTTTTAGTAAGTTTGAGTGTGAATATTTATTTGGGTGTAGTTGTAGGATTTTCTGCGGCTACACTTATGCGCATGAACAGAAATTGAACATGAAGTTGTATCTGACAAATAATTATACTTTAGCGCCCTTAAATCATCTTTGATTTAGCAACACCATGGCTAATCATTTCACACTCTTTTTCGTCACTAAACTGTAGATATAGCCATAGCCATGTTCTCAAATTCATAGGGGCACAATTTTTAAAATGTATTAAGATAATTTCCAGATCTTCTTTATTTCTGAAAAACAAATATATTCATACTTTTTTGGCGCCAAGGAAAAACCTGAAGAACCCCAGCCATAAATTTCTTTTGTTGCCAAGTCCGAGCCAGCTATATATGATCCAGGGTGTGAACGTTAGCAGGATGTAATACCACTGGAAGAAGTTGCACTAAGGGAATGAAGACTCTGTTTGTAACCAATGATACAATGATTTAAAAAGATTGGCGTATCATACTCCCTTCATTTCTAAAAGATATGCACGTTAGGTTTTGCAAAAAGATTAAGAAAACTAATTATTATAGCCACTTTTTTATATTTTTATCTAATTTGTCCTTGGGAACATTTCATTTGATACGAGAGAAAAAAGAAGAAGAGAAGTGACCTGATCCTGTTTTTATGTTAAAAGAGAAAAAAAAAAGATAAACGGAAACGATACACAACACGAGGGTTGTACAGAGTGAGAGAGTGGGGTGGGGCCCCTCCCAATCCGGTGGTTTTGCAGGAGGGTGGGTTTAGTGTGGGTGCCACCCACTCTCCCATTCGGTATAACCCGCGGGATATAAATCATTTCCGGACAAATAAATAGTCTCCTTTTGTGTTAAGAGATAAAAATGAGAGAGATAAGTGGTCCCTTCACGAATAAATTAGTACATTCATAACATTTTCATTTTTGGAAACGGAGGAAGTATATTCTTGAGAGCCTTACAAGTGATCTAGTTTTTTTTTTGAGAGCCTTATCTACTTTTACTTGGCAGAGTCAAGTTTCTAAACACCTAGTCAGCATTTGGGCTAGAGGATTATTTCATTCTAACACAAATTGCTTTCCTACTGTATTACTGTAGTTTGCGGGTCTAGACTCTAGATAAGACTATTCGCTCGATCTACATTTTTGAATATGGAACTAGATATTTCCATAGTCCAGCAAATGTGAGAAGAAGGAAAAATACTGTGCACAAGCTGGTGATTGATGGGCAAGACAACTTTTGTCAGCAAGATATTAGAAAGGAATTCATTGAGTACTTTACCAAGATAGTTCAAGATGAACACCCGGTAAGGCCTCAACTGGAAAGCAGTCAATTCACAAAAATAACCTCAGAAGATGAACTATGGATTGAAAGACTAATTGAAGAAGATGAAGTAAAGAAACAATTCTGAATTTTAAGAACAATAAATCTCCAGGTCCAGATGGGTACTCAATAGAGTTCTTCAAAGCAGCTTGGGAAATAATAAAAACAGACCTAAAGACAGCTGTGCAGGAATTCTACTTTGAGAAAAAAATGACTTGGAGAACTAACTGCTCCTTCGTCACTCTAATTCCAAAAAAAGAAGAATCAAATTCCCCAAAAGACTTCAGACCAATTAGTCTGGTAGGGAGTTTGTATAAGACCGTCTCAAAGATCTTAGCTGAAAGATTCAAAACTGTTTTGCCAAAGTTAATCTCAGACAATCAAGGTGCATTCATAAAGGACAAGCAAATCTTATATGGGATTTTGATAGCAGGGGAACTAATTGATTCAAGACTAAAAATAAAGATACCAGGGTTGTTGTGCAAGATGGATATACAAAAGTCTTTTGACAACATCAGTTGGCACACAGTGGATCATGCACTTGAAGCATCTGGGTTTGGACTGAAATGGAGAAGATGGATTTGGTGGTGTATCACTATATCTCAACGGTCATTGATTATAAATAGTACATCAACTGAGAGATTCATTCCACAGAAAGGATTGAGACAAGGGGATCCCTTGTCTCTTTTTTTATTCATTCTGGTAGCTGAGATATTCACAAAATTAGTGAAGAAAGCAATGTAAATAAATATGTTCAGAGGATTCAACATCAATAATCAAGAAATGATAACACACCTTCAATTTGCTGATGATACATTAGTTTTCATTGATGCCAGGGAAGAGGAAGTTGAAAACTTGTTGTTAATACTTCAAATTTATGAAGCAATTACTGGTTTGCCAGTCAACCTGCAAAAGAGTTCGGTGGTGAGTATTGGAGCTGATAACAAGGTTAAATATTGTGCAGAGATTCTAAGTTGCTCAATTTAGAAGTTGCATCTCAAATACCTAAGAATGCCAATAGGTGCTACATGTAACACACAAATAATTTGGGATGTTATTATAGAGAAGGTCTAGAAAAGACTGGCACCTCGGAGGAGAAAGTTCTTCAATAAAGAAGGCAAATTAGTTTTAATCAAAAGTACTCTTGCTGCCATGCCTATCTATTTCATGTCCATCATTCCTATACATGTGAGTGTTGAAAGGAAGTTCACTCAAATCATGAGGAACTTCTTATGGGGGTCTTCAGCTGAAAAAAAAAAGGATTTACTGGATATGATGAAATAAAGTATGTCTATAAAAGAAACTTGGAGGATTGGAAGTTAGAAATCTCAGATTAACTAACAAATCCCTTATTGCTAAATGGTCCTGGAGATACAAAAAAGAGAAAAAAACATTATAGAGAAAAGTAGTAAAGGAGAAGGTAAAATGATAGACACATTTTTGTGTCTACGTTGTCCTTAATTTCATGTATTGTTGGTACTCGACTTTTTGTACTTATTTTGGTATTTTATGTGTTTTTAGGTATTTTTGGAAATAAACATTCTTGGAAAAATCGGCTCGAAAAGTCGTCTAAAGCACTGGAAGGAACGTGTTATTCAGACTCTCACTTGTGGATAAGGGGCACCCAAATGATAAGGGGTACCCAAAGGATATTTGCACCCAAACAGCTGATCAGAGAGACCCCTCATGGAATCTGCTATTCGCACCCCAGGACCAGATAAGGGGCACCCATCTTCTTCTTCACGGGAAAGATATTTGGCGGGAAAAGAAATCTCAACTGTGTAAGATTCTGGTCATGATATTATGGGGATATTTGTGTCTTTAAGACATGATTATCTTCTTACCATGATAGTAAGATTTTGTACGTGTCTTGAATGGAAGGAAATCGTATACTTTTGGATATTTTCGAAAACAGGGAAGGAATTATTCACGGAATTAATTGAAGATATTCTCTTCATTATTTGGCTCAATTAAATGAGAAGATTTGGATATACCATACAACTCAAAAGACATGTGAAAATGGAGAGGAAATATTCCCGTGAAATACTTTCATTAACTGCGAAGATCTTTTGGAGTAATTGAGATGATTGTCGACCTAAGATTGGATTCACAGTATAAATAAGAGTGTCTTGGGTATCAGTGAGGGGATGGAGATTTTGGGGATCGTTTAGAGCAAACCCGGTTTAACCATTCATCACTTGTAAACACTTTTGAGCAATGAAAAATTATTCTGAGTGTGTTTCCAATATGCGGAGCTAAACCCAATCCTTGGGGCTATGGAGGAAGCCGTTGTTTCGGTAAAAGTGATATATTTTTATTAATTAATTACAACAACTCTATTATTATTTTTGCATTGAACTAAAAATTGTTTATATGATTTTGATTAGTTAGGTGTATTTTCTCTTGATAGAATATGCTTGTTTTAGGCTTTTGATATTCTATTCTTGGATTAACATCTATTCTTTTGGAAATCTACATGTCTAGGCAATACCATTAGAATCAACTTGAATGTTGAGTTGCATAATTATTGTTTTATTAAATCATTAATATCAACCAATGTTGGAATCCTATCCCCATTCTCTCCATAATTTTCACAACATCTTTTTAATTTAGTTCGCTATTTTTATTTATTAAAAAAAAATCTAAAAATCCGCTTTCACAAGTCTTTAACGAATCATACTACTACAACAACTTTGAAAACACATCAAATTTTTGGCGCCGACGACGCGGACTTGTCTTTAGGCTAGAGTTTTTAGATTTTTTTTTTTAGGTTTTTTTTTATTTGTTCTTCTTTACGTTTTTAGGTTTTTGTCTTTTTCTTTCAGATTTTGGAATTTGGAGCGAAAGAAAATTTTGCCAAAGCTTTTGGTGAATACTTAAAGACTGGAGTAAAGGCAAAGAAAAGCGAAAGAAGAAGATTTTTTTTTATATAAAAAAGAGAGAAAAAAAAGAGAGACATTTTTATTTTTGTAGATTTATTTTTTTAGACTTTCTTTTTCTTTTGCACTTTATATTTTGGACTTTGGACTTTAAATTTTGGGACATTATTTTTAAACCCTACGGAAGGGTAGTTTAAATATAAACTGTTTGCAGAGAAGGACGGTGATTACGATATCACCTCGGCCCCTCGGGTTCGTACATGACATAGGAGTCGTGGCCCGAGTCGACTACAAAGGTTCATCCCCCGTCTGGTACGGGAGGTAAGTTTGTCGAAACACTCGCGAATCCCCTGTCAGCGAGTTACTGTCTTCCTTCGTATGCATATATGTTGAGGACTTGAAAACGGCTGCTTTAATTTCCTAGTAAAGGGCAAGGACTGGCCATACAAGATAAGGGTTCGGATTTCATCACCGTTCTCTTCTTGCCCGCCTTAGGAAAACGACACCAAACGCGAACCTAAGCCTAAAATTTTGACTAGAACGAGACCGATAGGGTAACGAGCTTAACAGGAAAGTCATTCGAAAAATATTGGTTACTCTTTTAAGCATACTTCGAAGTTCTTGACGGTTTCTGTAAGTTGAATGCGTGACTGCGCCGCCTTGTAATACCGGTGAGGCCTTGGGTATCAAAGCTCCACCGAGCTTCCCTCGCCTCTATTCAACTTACTTTAACTCGGATTGATTCCAGAGGGGTTTGCTTAAATTGTAACGAATTCCCGTTCGAAGGATTAGAAGCTGGTCTAGAAACAATCTAAGTGGAGCCATCATGCTTTTTGTTTGCTAGAAATCAGTAGGTTTGCTGTGGTGGAGTCAGCCTTGTTTGTGTTTGCATAGAACATCCCTTCCTTTTTAGGGCTTTTCTTTTTGATTTTGTTTTTCTAGTGTATGCCCGAAGTTTTAAAACGGGCTTGGAAAAGAAACACTCTAGGTCGTTTGATTAGTGAAAAACCTAGTAGTTCTTCTTGTGAAGACGGGGAGCTCGAAGACTCTTCTTTTGAAAGTCCCGTTTTTGGAAACCTCAGTTTTGAGAATCTGTCTCTTTGTGAGGAAAGTACCCCTAGTACTCCTAGTCCTTTGGAAGTGCCAGAAATGGCAACTTTGAAAACTTTGTTAAACCTAACTAGGACCTCTCGTCCGTCTTGTATCAAGTTAGCTGAAACCGTGGAAAATTATGAACTGAAACCTGGGACTTTACAGATGCTCCCAATGTTTTTAGGGAAGGATAATGGGAACCCCTATTTTCATGTTAGGGAATTTGAGGAAGTTTGTAGTACTCTGAAAATTAAAAACCTAAGTGATGATGCGTTGAAACTTAGGTTATTCCCCTTTTCCTTAAAAGATAAAGACAAATATTAGCTGTATAGTTTGGACTCTGAGTCAATTGAAACCTATGACCAACTTACTTCTGCCTTTATACATAAGTTTTTCCCAAGACATAAAACATCGTCTATTAGGACACAAATATGTACTTTTTCCCAACAAGAGGGAGAATCTTTATATAGGTACTTAGAAAGGTTCAATGACTTGATATCTCAATGTCCTCATCATGGTTTGGAGAAGGTTAGGTTAGTTCAGATCCTCTACGAGGGTTTATATTATTCAATAACAACCATGGTTGAGTCCTTATGCACAGGTGGGTTTGAGAATAAAACTGTTGATGAAGTGATGACATTTTTGAATGAAATCGCCGATAAGACCCAACAATGGGAAAATAGTAGGGAACCCCAGAAAACAATTCTTCTAAGTAGAGGAAATGTTAATAGGATAGAAGGATCTTATGAGTCGGATGCCAAAATAACAGTTATAGCCAAAAGGTTAGAAGCCTTAGAATTAGGTCATTCTAGTGGTAGTAGTGGAAGAAATGAGCCTTTTTGGGAAGGCCATGCTGTTGAAGAGCAAACCAATGCTCTTTATAACAACACTAGATTTGATAACCAACAGAAGTTTGACCCATATTCAGAAACCTATAACCCTGGCTGGAGAAACCATCCAAACCTTTCTTGGTCCAAGGGCCAGAATCAAGGTCAGTCTAGTAATACTCTGGTTCCCCCAGGTTTTGGCTATACTAAGAATCCTTTAGCCCCGGCACAGTTTCAGAACCCTTCGGATAAGAAGATTATGAGTTTAGAAGAGTCTCTTGCTTTGTTAACTCGTAACACTGTGCAGTTTCAGCAATCTGTTGCTCAAGGTTTAGAAGAAAATAATAGAATAGGTCAGGCTAACTCTCAGGCTATTTCCGAGTTGAAAACCCAGGTTAGTCAGATAAATGAGACATTGAGAGAAAGGAAAGTTTCCTAGTCAACCACAACCCAACCCTAGGAGAGTCCATCAAATATCTTTAGCTGGTGAGAAATCATCAAACCATGTGAACTCGATAACAACCCTTAGGAGTGGTAAAACGGTAGACAATAAGGTAGCCATGCCTAGTGGACATACTGTAGTTCCATCTTCTACTTCCCAGGAGGAGCCCGTAGACGAGGAAACTGAAACAGTCTCTAAGGATTTCCAAGAAATTCCTGATAGGTCTACCTTTGTGCCTAGAGCCCCATATCCACATTTGTTAGCCCCAACAAAGAAAGAGTCGACTTTCAACGAGATAATGGAAACATTTAAGCAGGTGAACATCAACATTCCGCTATTAGAAGCAATTAGGCAGATGCCTTCTTATGCCAAGTTCCTTAAAGATCTTTGTACACGAAAGCATAAGCTTAATGTCCATAAGAAAGCTTTTTTAGTTGGTCAGGTAAGTTCCATTCTTCTGAACCAAACACCCCCTATGTATAAGGATCCTGGATGTCTCACCATATATTGTGCGATTAGTAATCACATGGTCGATAAAGCTTTACTTGACTTAGGATCTAGTGTTAACTTACTCCCGTATCATGTATACACCCAGCTAGGTCTTGGTAAGTTGAAACCGACTAAAATGACACTACAATTAGCTGATAGGTCTATCAAAGTCCCTCGTAGTGTCATAGAGGATGTTCTGATTGAGGTTGATAAGTTTATTTATCCTGTGGATTTCGTTGTTCTAGACACCCAGCCTGTTCAGGACCCAAGTCGTCAAATCCCAGTGATTTTAGGTCGCCCATTTTTAGCCACAACTAACGATGTCATCAACTGTAGGACTAGGCTTATGAACATATCCTTTGGTAATATGACCACTGAACTAAATGTCGTTAATATTACTAGACAACCTTCTGAGAATGATGATTTAGAAAAAGTGAATATGATTAGCACTTTAGTTCAGGATTTGGTTCAGGATAATTGGCTTGACACTTTACTGGTAGATTCTTTAGATGATTTTGAGGAAACCATTCTCTTAGATCAGATATATGATCAATATTTAGAAGAATCTCTTGAGTATTTTAAAGATTCTATGGACCCAGAAAATCAGGCAATAGTTTTAGCTTTTTCTGAGAATAATAATGACCCTAAGTTTGGGGGTAGAGAACTAGAAGAATCTCTTGAGTATTTTAAGGACTCTGAAGATACGGAAATTCAAGAAATAGTTAGAGGTTTGTCTGTGAACCTTAAGTTCGGGAGTAGTGATGGTTCTTGTGATTGTATCGTATCCCTAATTAGAGTCCCTAACTGGGACTCGAGCCTTGTACATCTGAGATATTACTTGAGTCTTTTCAGACTCCGCAACCCGATCCTCCTGATACTGTCCAGGAGGTAACCCAGGTATTAGAGACCCTTTTTTAGGATGAATCTATTTATCGAGACACACATATGAAGTTCAATTACGCGCCGCAGATAAACCCAGTTGTCTTGACAGAAACCTTAGATGAGGACGTGCACCTTCTTTTCATTTTTCTGAATCAGTGCAGTTGTCTCATACTGGTGTCAACTCTATTTGGTCTTATGGACCCACAATTGTTTCGACTATTGATATATGACTTTGGAAGGTGACAATCCTTTTTGAGGTATTTGATGTCTAGCTAAAGACTTTAAATTGAACATTTCCTGGGAGGTACTCATGCTTACGGTAATATCCTTCCTTATTTATTTTTCCATCCATTAAGTGGTAACAGTTTCTTATTGTTCATGCTTTTAATTTCATCTTTAGAACATTGAGGACAATGTTATATTTAAGTTTGGGGGTGGGGAAGAAACTTTTTGTTAGCTCTTAGCTACAACAAATAAACTCCAGAGCCTAGAAATTTATGCTTATTAAGGTCGGCACTAACCAATCTAAGTGGATGGGAACATCTTGGTTGTAGGAGTTGAGGAACCAATCTGATTAGATGGAAACGTCTAAAGAGTATATTCATAAAATCACAGAGCTCAGGTGTTAGAATTAAAAAAACATGGTAGTTTCGCCATATCTCGTTGAATCCTAATCCTTTTGTTTTTATTTTTTAAGTGATTTGGTGGGGCACACGATTCAAGTTGTTACCTTTGCTAGGGTGGAATAGATTGATTGAGATACCAACAAAAAAAAAATTAAAAAAAAATAAAAAAATAAAAAAAATAAATATATAAAAAAAAGAGAGAGACCAGACCATTAGACCAACCGGAATAAATTCAATAAAGTCGACCACTGGTGCCCTTGTATATGCCAGTTTTGTTGACCTAGAGTTAGGTTTGTCGACCACTGGTCCCCTTGTATATGTCAGATGTGTCGATATTAGTCAGACTGGTATCTCAGTCCATTAGGATAGGTTCACCTTGGCAGAAGCCTTCAGACAGATATGGGAAACACCGTTCACTTTTAACCATCTCTTTATCCATCTTCTTAATCTTTCCATGTGATTGGTTGACTCCAGTTATGATGTACAGGAACTATCTGAGTAGAGCTCTGTCACTTATATATGAATTTTAGTATGCTGAGTGCAAACTCGTGTACAACAATTGAAATTTCGCATCAGGGTACTTCCTCTATAGTCAATGATTGTATGCCAACCAAGGAGATTCTTTAGTGCCTTCCAAGGTTCTGCGTATATAGCTAGGGTCTGGAGTAAAGGTTTTGTGAGTACACCTCTGGTAAACCCTCCGGAGACAACACTCCGCCACTAAGGCCACCTAGCGGTTTAACGGCTTGCTGCACGTGCTAAGTGTAGTCATTTTTATTTTCTAGATTTGCTTTAAGACTAGCAAATATTAAGTTTGAGGGTATTTGATAGACACATTTTTGTGTCTACGTTGTCCTTAATTTCATGTATTGTTGGTACTCGATTTTTTGTACTTATTATGGTATTTTATGTGTTTTTAGGTGTTTTTGGAAATAAACATTCTTGGAAAAATCGGCTCGAAAAGTCGTCTAAAGCACCGGAAGGAACGTGTTATTCAGACTCTCACTTGTGGATAAGGGGCGCACAAATGATAAGGGGTACCCAAAGGATATTTGCACCCAAGCAGCTGATCAGAGACACCCCTCATGGAATCTGCTGTTCGCACCCCAGGACCGGATAAGGGGCACTTATCTTCTTCTTCATGGGAAAGATATTTGGTGGGAAAAGAAATCTCAACTTTGTGAGATTCTGGTCATGATATTATGGGGATATTTGTGTCTTTAATACATGATTATCTTCTTACCATGATAGTAAGATTTTGTATGCGTCTTGAATGGAAGGAAATTGTATACTTTTGGATATTTTCGAAAACAGGGAAGGAATTATTCACAGAATTAATTGAAGATATTCTCTTCATTATTTGGCTAAATTAAATGAGAAGATTTGCATATACCATACAACTCAGAAGACGTGTGAAAATGGAGAGGAAATATTCCCGTGAAATACTTTCATTAACTGCAAAGATATTTTGGAGTAATTGAGATGATTGTCGACCTAAGATTGGATTCACAGTATAAATAAGAGTGTCTTGGGTATCACTGATGGGATGGAGAGTTTGGGGATCGTTTAGAGCAAACCCGGTTTAATCATTATTTTCTCCCATTTCGTCACTTGTAAACACTTTTGAGCAATGAAAAATTATTCTGAGTGTGTTTCCAATATGCGGAGCTAAACCCAATCCTTGGGGCTATGGAGGAAGCCGTTGTTTCGGTAAAAGTGATATATTTTCATTAATTAATTACAACAACTCTATTATGATTTTTGCATTGAATTGAAAATTATTTATATGATTTTGATTAGTTAGGTGTATTTTCTCTTGATAGAATATGCTTGCTTTAGGGTTTTGATATTCTATGCTTGGATTAACATCTATTCTTTTGGAAATCTACATGTCTAGGCAATACTATTAGAATCAATTTGAATGTTGAGTTGCATAATTATTGTTTTATTAAATCACTAATATCAACCAATGGTGGAATCCTAGCCCCATTCTCTTTATAATTTTCACAACATCTTTTTAATTTAGTTTTCTATTTTTATTTATTAAAACAAAATCTAAAAATCCGCTTTCACAAGTCTTGAACGAATAATACTACTACAACAACTTTGAAAATACATCATAAAACGGGAAGAAAATGATTTGTGGGCTAATACTCTAAAAACACCTCATGGCAGAGGTTTCTGGAAAGGCATACAACAATCAAGATAAATAGTGGAGCAGCATTCAACTCTCATAATCAATAATGGAGCTTCAATCAGATTTTGGCAGGACATATGGAGAGGTACAAATAATCTGAAGACCCTATTCCCTGCTGCATACAAAAAAGCATCACACGAAGATGGCTATATACAACAAATGATTCCGAATAGGAGATGGAATGTGCAGTTCAACCGAAATGCAAATATTGAGGATATGCAGGATATTATGAATCTTATTATGCACATTGGAGCCCTTTCACTCTTAAATAACAACCCAGATGAACTGTCTTGCAAGTTTCGAGAAAATTTCTCAGCCAAAGCCTGCTATGAAGCTCTAAGCTCACAAAATTCAGCCTCACAATTGATCCAGGTATCACAAATTTCATATAAAAATATCTGGACAAAGTTTGTGCCTCCCAAAGTACAATTATGTAAGGAAACGATGGGTTTCCTAAATTGGGTCAACTTCCATATATAATATGGGTTGCCTAATGGACCATGGTTTCCTAGTAACCAAGGAGGCTAATACTTGGGAACCAAGTTTGTGACTCCTATATAAGGAGCTCTAGGATAAGTGTTTTAGTCATGCAATCCTCAATGTAAATCTCGTAGAGATGTGAGAGATTCATCCCACCTATTGAGGTGGTTATGTGAGAGACCTAATGGTGGAAGGAGTACATCATTATGGTTCTTATGGGATACTTATCGATGTTGGAAGATATGTCATTATGGAGTATTCATGTGGAGATGTTGGTAATACATCTTGTTAAGGAGAAGATCATCTTGGTGGTGTTGGATTAGATTATTGGTGTTGAGTTAAAGGCGTCATGATAATCTATATCAGGGTGTGCAGAGAAGATCGTCTCGTTGTGGTAGATAATGTGGTAAACATTATCTCGTATGGGTGAAGATGCTACTTTGGATCTTATAGGGTGCTTGTGACAGTCTTATGTTTGGTCACGTTGTGGTGAGTCGATAGATTTATTTAGTCAATCAGTTGTGTAATTCTCAGTGGTGATTCTATAATGAATAAAGAGGTCATAGACGTTTGGTAGATGTAGACAATATTACACACATTTTGTATATTATTGAACCACGTTAAATCCATGAGTACTTTACTTCTTGTTGCTTTGTTTATGGATTGCATCTATGTGGTTCTCTTTATCTTCTTCTTATCTTAGATCGTAGTGAGGTTCATGGAGCAATCCGAGAGATCAAGTGTTTCTTGTTAGCTAATATGTTTCCGCAAGATTAGCACGTAGATGGCTCTGAACCCGAACAATTGGTATCAGAGCATTAGTTTAGATACCAATTTTCACAACAATTGGTATCAGAGCTATAGGTTGCGTAGAAGATTTGAAGAGAAAGTGTTGGATTTTCTAGTTGGAAGAAAATTTTGAAGACGAAGGATTTGGTTTCATCAAGTATGTGAGGATTTGATGTTATAGCTTCCGAAGATGCAGAGTTTGATGTTATCAAGTATATGTAAGATTTGATTCATCAGTTTGGGAACAAAGCAAAGGAAAGCGGACTTCTAAAGGAATGGGATTATATCAGGTGATCTGCATTCGATGTGGTCAAGATGTATGGTGTTGATGTTTTGGTGCTCTACATTGAAGATTTGGCATTGATACTTATTGGAGCATAAACCCTACGCATGGCTTCAAGTAAGTTTATTTATTCTCTATACTTCGTGCTATTGTTGGAACTGTTTGAAAGACCTGCGTAGATTGGTTTTCAATTAATCGGTGTTTGCTTGGCAAGACACAAGAAGGCAAGAATATTGTAGTTGGGATACAAAATATTGATTTGTATGTTTGTGGAAGTAAATACGGAATATAAGAATGTCAAAGTATCATTATTGTTCCAAACCAAGGAAACAATAATTTGGTTATCAATCGTCATCAATTGGATTATGTTGCTCCTTGTATTTAACATGAAGTTAAAGAATGTGAACATGGATTCATACTCGTTCTGCCTTAGTTGTTTGTTGCAATAAGGATTTGGGGAAATCTCGTAGTAGGTTTCTTTTTGGAAATATTGTCCGTTGGACAAGGTTTGATATGTTCCAGAAGTGAAGAGTTTGATTTTCAGTCTTAGTATTTGAAGCATGTGGCTACAAATAAGTTGCAGGACATGGATCATTGTATGAGATGTGATATTGTTTGTGGTGGAGATATGGATTCTTATTATTGTATAAGAAGCAGTTTTTCGACACAGTTTGTTAGGGTTTGTTTGCCTGTGTTGAAGTTTGACATTGTGTCCGGTAGAACAATGTTTTCTGGAGTTTCTCTCGTACTATTCCCGATGGAGAAGCTGGATAGTTTGTGATATTTTGATTCTTGTCGATGATGTTCTGTCGAAGAGTTGTTTTTGTTATACACCATTTGAAGTCGATCAGAGCTAGTTGAAGTTCAAGACCGTTGTGAGAAACAGGTTGGTCTATTTGTGTTGCGGATACGTTCCTACTTTGGTGAAGACCCGTTATGAGGAACTAAAAAGGTATCGCTTGGACACTTCAAGAATTTAAAGAATAAAGATACAATACTACAATGTTTATGATGGTGTGGCTAAGGAAGCTAGAACATACTACTTGGAGAAAACACGGTGCGTGAATTCGAGTGGGCTACAATTTCGGCGTGTTTTTCCATCAACCTTTTATTATGCATTGGCTATTTAATTTACCGATGATCAGTGTGAGACTTTCTGTTGGAAAGAGCAACATTATAGCAATGATAATATTTGGGGGTTTGCTCATTTTTTATAGTTATTGAAATTGATTTCAATAGTGACAGAGCCTGTAGAGATGAAGATAAAGATTCTTATTGAGAAATTTGGTTCAGCAACGATATAGTTTCCGTCAATTTATTCTCTCTACGTAGAATGAGAATATAAAAACAACAACGTCTTAAATTACTTGGATCTTCAGGAAGTTACCAAAGGTTTCAGATTATGGATGGGTATGATTGGGTCTTTGTGTGAGGACGGATTATCAGATTTCGAAAATTAGTGTACGTATTTGGAGCAAGATTATAAAAGGGATATGCACAAGAGAGAATGTGTGACATTATGTATTGTTACAATGATAATAGTAAATTCCTCGACAATGGTCATAGTTCTATCCGAGTACGATTGTGTTGTCGTTTGACTGTCATGAAGTCGAAACTACATGCTTGCTGTGAAATTGATAAAAGACTATCTTGACAATTATGCCTGTAAAAGTACATTGTTGTCAAAGCCCGTTGAGGTTGCTGAAGTGGTGAAGATGATTGGTGTGTCAGCTGTCAAAGTCTCTGTGAAGCTGGACACGTGTTTGGTATGTATGCAATGGTTGAAGATATGATGAGCTTTTTTAAAAGGAGTAAAACTCAATTGGGTAAATATGGTCGTAGAATCATGATCCAATCGGAGATAGGCTTGTAAAGCAAGATTCATAGAGATGAGCTCGAGATTGGCACGCAGTGGCAATGATCCGTGGATTGGTTGTATTTGGTGCGCAGTTAGGGTCATGCTTAATATGCTTTGGTACATACAAGATGTTTAGTTTCTTGGAAGCTAACATAAAGGTTGGTTTGTTACAACTAACACAAAGTATCTCGTTAACTCTCTTTGGTAGACATGCTCGTGGAAAGGAACAAGTATGTGATCAGTTGTTTAAATAAGCAATTGACTCGGCTGGAGTTCAGAGACGAAGATGAAGACTATGGTTCTGCTAAGGTAATGCTTAGGCAGACAAATGGAGGCTACTGTGATAGTTTCATTTTTTTATCAAGTAATTATGGATGTCAGCCCTAACGGATGTGGTGCGCAAATTGGAGTTAGTGGCTCAGAATAGTGAAACATTAACTTAGGTGGAGCAAGGCAGGCCGATATGGAGCTGCGCTCATGGTGGAGCAAGTTTCAAGAGGTAGAGAAGGCTCAAAGGCGCATAATGACTGTAACTAAGTTCGATTGGTAGCATATGGACAATCAATGTGGAGTTGTGAACATAAAGGAGTAAGGTGTTTCTCAAGATGTTGCATAACGGATTATCATATGATGATAGTTGTTGAGATGGTCAGATTTTTCATCGTGGTGGAGATTTGTACAATCACCGGTAGGTTGGATTGTTAAGTCTGAGTTAGTGACGTTCAAGTTTGGTTTGCTCTCTTCTGGTGGAGGTTCTATGGAACAATTTGGATGAAATACATTTTGGTTTGATTCCTATTGAGGATATGTAGGCAACCATTGATGGTGCAATCGATGTTCAGAAGATAGAGGGATAACAGTTGATCGTCTCATGCATGAATGGATGATCCTAGGTGGAGAATTGTAAGGAAACGGTGGGTTTCCTAAATTGGGTCAACTTACATATATAATATGGTTTGCCTAATGGACCATGGTTTCCTAGTATGAGTTGGTTTCCTAAACCAAGGAGGCTAATACTTGGGAACCAAGTTTGTGACTCCTATATAAGGAGCTCTAGGCTAAGTGTTTTAGTCATGCAATCCTCAATGTAAATCTCGTAGAGATGTGAGGGATTCATCCCACCTATTGAGGTGGTTATGTGAGAGACCTAATAGTAGAAGGAGTACATCATTATGGTGCTTATGAGATACTTATCGATGTTGGAAGATATGTCGTTATGGAGTATTCATGTGGAGATGTTGGTAAGACATATTGTTAAATAGAAGATCATCTTGGTGGTACTGGATTAGATTATTGGTGTTGAGATAAAGGCGTCCATGATAATCTATATCAGGGTGTGCAGAGAAGATCGTCTCGTTGTGGTAGATAATGTGGTAAACATTATCTCGTATGGGTGAAGATGCTACTTTGGATCTTATAGGGTGCTTGTGAGAGTTCTTATGTTTGGTCACGTTGTGGTGAGTCTATGGATTCATTTAGTCAATCAGTTGTGTAATTCTCAGTGGTGATTCTATAATGAATAAAGAGGTCGTAGCCGTTTGGTGGATGTAGACAATATTACACACATTGTGTATATTGTTGAACCACGTTAAATCCGTGAGTACTTTACTTCTTGTTGCTTTGTTTATGGTTTGCATATATGTGGTTCTCTTTCTCTTTTTCTTATCCTAGATCGTAGTGAGGTTCATGGAGCAATCCGAGAGATCAAGTGTTTCTTGTTAGCTAATATGTTTCCGCAAGATTAGCACGTAGATGGCTATGAACCCAAACAATTGGTATCAGAGCATTAGGTTAGATACCAAATGCCCCAACAAATTATTCATGTGGATGGTACTGCAAAATGCTATTGCAACAGCAGATAATCTAATTAAAAGGCATTGTGAAATCACTAACACCAAATGCTACTTTTGCACAACTGAGGAGGAATCAATATCACATCTCCTTCTTCGCTACACTTATGCTTCAGAGATTTGGAGCTACTTTCTCAATGGATTCAATCAAAAATGGGCCCAATCAAAAGATATGGAACAACAAATGCTCACATGGAAGTTTAGAAGATGGAGAAATAGAGGAAGAAAGATATGGCCCTTGATAATATTCTTTATCATTTGGGTGATCTGGAATGAAAGGAATCGAAGGGCGATGGCAAAGAAACGAGGCAGAAAAGCATTTGTAGCCATTGATGAAGTTAAAAGCACCATCTTCCTATGGACATCTACAACAAATTGGTTTAGATTTGTCCAATTCAGTCAACTTATGACTCATTGGAAAGTAATAATGGAAGGGAAAGTTTAACTGATTTGTAATTGTCTGGGAGTGTTTTTGTATTTGTGATGTTTTCTTTTTAATAAAATTATAATCTTTTCTCGCAAAAAAAAAGAAGAAAGAATATGGAACTAAATATGCAATACATCACCAGAATCTTTTGGCATTGAAAAGTTAGTGTGAATGTTATCTTAGTCCAGTTTTAACTTAACAAACTATAGAATATTGTGTAAACTTTTGTTATAAATCTCGTACTTAATTATAAGATAATTCAACACGACATCCTTAGTTCCAAGAAGTAAGAATTTAGTGTTTTTTTTGGGAAATAAATAAGAGACGAAAGATAATTATGGTTAATCCACAGCTTGCTGACGGAAGAAGAGCCAAATGATTGGCCATGGTGCTGCTACTAGATCAAAGACGATCTAGCAGAGGAGAGCAGGGAAAAATTCCGACAAAATATGAAAATATTTGTATTAGACAGTTAAAAATTTGATATGATGGTCGTATACTGGGTTTGATAAAAGGTTGAGAGGGGTCGCCAGTTCGATCATCACTTCTTTCGCAGAAGGAGCCTAATTTTGTAATAGATCTTGAGCAATCTTGTAATGTGGATTGTGAGTATGTCTATTTTTTGACGAATGAGGTTGCCAAAGGATTAACGAATGAGTATGCCTAATTTTTGACCGTTAGATAAAACCACCAATTCTATCATTTGATTGTTAGCTATAAGATATTTATAGAAAACACATGTACATTCGTACGTAGTACTAACCCCACTATATAATTCCAGATTTAGATTTCTTTTTCCTTGTTTTCTCAGATTTGGATTTCATGAAGTGGGGGAAGCATGATTAAATATTGAGTCGAGGCCGTAAGGGACCTTATCCGAGGATGCTAGATTTCTATATAAACTCATTAAGCTAGCTAAACAATTCATTAAAATTTGATCGTGCCATTGTTTCGCAAACTACCTAAATCTAAGAAACAATATCAATTACCAAAATGGCTCAACATCATTCCATTTCAGGTTTAGTTGGGAAGCTTGTGATTGAATCGGAGGTTAATTACAATGCTGACCGTTATTAAGAAATTTGGAAACATCATGAAGACCTTCCTAATGCAACCCCACAAATTTCTGGCGTCGAAGTTTCTGAGGGACATAGAACTACTTCATGTTGTATCAAGAAATGGAACTACACCGTTGGTATGGATTTATTACGATTAGAAGAAAAAATAAAAGAAAGAAATGCACACGGTTAATAAAATTCAAAATGGTTTTCGTACTTTTTTTTTTTTTTTTTTCATATTCTGCAATTAACATAAACTTTCTATATTCATAACTATTATCATGTATATGTATATCATGTTTATCCATGTAGAAGGTAAAATCCTATGTATCCTTGAGAAAACAACATACAATGATGATATGAGGACAATCTGTCACAGTCATATCGAAGGAGACACGATGAAGAAGTACAAGAAGTTTGATGGAATTCTGCTAGTTAAACCAAAGGCTAATGGACATGGGAGTATTGTTAGCTGGACTATGAAATATGAGAAAATTAACGATAATTCTCTGGTTCCAATCGATTATCTAGGGTTCGCCCAATCGTTAA
Organism: Papaver somniferum; assembly: GCF_003573695.1. Classification (NCBI taxonomy): domain Eukaryota; kingdom Viridiplantae; phylum Streptophyta; class Magnoliopsida; order Ranunculales; family Papaveraceae; genus Papaver; species Papaver somniferum. The sequence continues at coordinate 189,225,363 of NC_039362.1, read as the reverse complement.
TCTAGGACGTGAACTCTCACATTTTCACTTAATTCTCAGTAAATACCTATTGATGTTATATACCGACCAACGTATATCCAACATCAGTAAATCAATTCCTATGTTTACAGGGTCTTTGTGATAATAAATGGTACGTGGATTTATCACAATCCAAATAATGTACGAAGACGCATGTGTGGCTTTGTATATATTTATTTTCGTTTTCATTCTCCGTCTTAAGGCGTATAATAAGCCAAAGAGCGATCGATTTCTAGGCTATGCGCGTACTGTGTTAATAAAATCCATAATCATGAGCTATTGTGAATGTATCAAAATGTTGCTTCTTATATCGTTTGCATGCTAGTGACACGTTGCAATTCTATTTCGTTAGATCAGTTCAACGGACAAAATCCATAATCATGAGCTATTGGGTATGTATCAAAATGTTTTTTTTAATAAGAAAATAGATCAAACTCCTGTACCTATAGGCAGTATAGAAAGGAAAAAAATGTTTCTCTTTCCTTGACTTTGGCTGGGCGAGTTTCATCATTGTCAAAGGCGATTAGGATTGGGTTTTGGGAAAAATATCGTTTGGTCCTTTTTTAGGTGGGCTCGTGTCTGTTTAGTCCTTTGGTCAAACGCCTTTACTGTTTGGTCCATAATTATTTAAAAATATTTAACTGGACAAAAATACCCTTCCATGTTAAATTTTTTTTTTGTAGCAGTTCATTCCAGAAATGAACTCCATATAAAAACCTAAAAAAACAGAGTTCATTCCAAAATGAAGTCCATATAAAAACCTAAAAAACAGAGTTCATTCCAGAAATGAAATCCATATAAAAACCTAAAAAAAACAGAGTTCATTCCAGAAATGAACTCCATATAAAAACCTAAAAAAACAGAGTTCATTCCAGAAAATGAACTCCATATAAAAAAACATATAAATCAGAGTTCATTCCAGAAATGAACTCCTGATAAAAACCTATACAAACCAGATTTCATTCATCAGAATGAACTGCTGATAAAAACCTACATAAACCAGAGTTCATTCCAGAAATGAACTCCTGATATAAATAGAGTTCATTCGTAAAAATGAACTGCAGCATCATCAACTTCATCTTCTTCTTCGTCTTCAATAGAAGCAGCAAAACATCATCGTCTTCAACAAAAACATAAATTCATCTTTAACACGAGCAGCAAACATCAGTAACAAAGATCTTCAACAACAAAATCAAGATCTTCAACATCAAAATCAAAATCATCGTCATCTTTATCATCGTCAATAACAAAATCTTTATCATCAAAATCAAGATCTTCATCATCTTCATTCGTTTGCATCATCATATTCTAAAGAAAACAGAGTTCATTTCAAGAATGAAGTTCATCAAATTCATCATCTTCAACAGTTTCAGCAGCAGTGACGAAGAAGAACATAAATCTTCGTTGTTTTCATCATCTTCATCGTGTTCATCATCATCTTCAACCACAACAACATCAAAACAGGAGAAAAACAGAGTTCATTTCAAGAATGAACTTCATGAACTTCATCATCTTCAACAGTAGCAGCAGCAGTGACGAAGAAGAACATAAATCTTCATCGTTTTCATCATCTTCATCGTGTTCATCATCATCTTCAACCACAAATAGCATCAAAACAGGGAGAAAACACAAAATCTTTGTCAAAAAATCGTCATCTTGTTCATCATCTTGATATACTCATGACGTTTATCATCTCTGCAAATCCTATTCATCATCTCTGTAAAATAAAAACCCTAGAACTCACACAATCTTCATTGTTTATGCAGCAGCAGGAGAAGAAAAGAGAGGAGAGAGAAAGTAGATCTGAAAATATGGAGGCGAGAGAAAATAAATCTGAAAATAATATCTTCTCTCTTGATAATTGACTATATATATCATATGGTGACGTCATGGATGATGTAATGGTCCCAAAAGGGTATTTCTGCCACTACAAGATGACATTTACATCATCCATAACATCACCCTAGGGCCAAACTATAATTTTTAGGACCAAACTATAATTTATATTACCAAATAGGACCAAACAGACAATTGACTAGGTCAATTGGACTAGACTCTCTCTAATATATTATTCTTAGGACCAATTGGTATTTCCTTGTTGGGTTTTCTCTGCAGAAAAGGTGAATCCGACTCCTCCTGATCCTGGAATCCCTCATAATTCATCATTTTCCCTCCCTTAACCCCTTCTTCTTCATTATCTAATCAAAACCCGGGTAATCTGATTTTACCTAATGCTAGTTGGAGTGGTGCAGTGAATCGGAATCGCCCTCATCTTCCTAGCTCATCAGTCGATCCCAGTTATCGACCCCCAGAAATGGTTGATGGTGATCTTGTTGCAAGAATCAGAGCTCCGGTGTTGGATGACCATATGGTGGAATGTGAAAAATTGGTTGTAGGAGGATTCGTGGGCAAAAGACATTCGTTCACTCATGTGAAATCATCTATAGAGAAATCTTGGAATATCAAGGGAACCCTGTCAATGACAGTTCATGGTGACAAAGCCTACATTCTCAAATTTTCTTTGGATGAAGATCGTGTAATGCTTTAGAACATGGACCGATATTTATTTCACATTCTCCTTTTTTTGTTCGTAGCTTGGAACCTTTTATTGAGCAGGAATTAGAGAATATACAAGCTATTCCTGTTTGGATGACAATTAGGAAGGTACCTTTTCATTTCTTCAATCCTACATGACTAAGTTACATTGCTTCTGTTGTGGGGAAACCTTTACTTCTGGATGGTCCTACTGCAGCTAAAACTAGAATGCCATTTGCTCGAGTATGTGTCGAGATTACCCCTAAATCAATGCTCAAAAAGGAGATTGCAGTGGTCTTTGATAATGGTTACAAGTGCACAGTGGATGTTGAGTATGCTTGGAAGCCAGCTCAGTGCTCAACCTGTTCAACCTTTTGTCACAATGAAGCTAGATGCCCCAAAAAGGTGAAGGAACAAGATGTTGCACCTCCTTCACTAGTCTATGTACCTAAAGCTAAACCCAACCTTCCACCTCCTCATGAGCAAGCTGCTCAACCTCAAAATGATGTAGTTTTGTCTCAAGCTGAGATGGGATGGACAACAGTTAATAAAAAAATAAAATCAATGAAAACTGGGAGTAATGATATACCTAGTTGGATCAATTCTGATCATGTGGTCCCTCCCAAATACCCTTCGGGGTTTGAGCCAGTTAGAGCTCAACAAACTGCTACAACTATAGTCAACGCAAATCCTGGGAATAACACCTTCTCTGTGTTAGAAGATAGAGAAGGAAATTAGATGTTGGATAATATGGAAGATATTAATAATCCCTCAATGAAATAAGCTCCATTTTTAGAAGGCACCATGGTCATCTTTAAGAAGACTCCAGCCCCAAACATTCAGGGTGTTCCAAAATCTCCTAATTCTGCTAACAAAGGACATCCCCAAACTCTCAAAGTTCAAGGAGACCCAAAAGTTTCAGCTGCAAAGCCAATTGGTCTACATGTGGGTATTAAGAGTTCTGACCTCAATAAGACAGGTCGGATTAGACAAGCTCCTTATAGGCTTGTTAACAATAAATAATATTGGTAACTGGAATACCAGGGGGCTCAATGACCCCCTGAAGCAAGTGGAGGTAAGAAACTTAATAAGAAGTAGTGGTTTAAAAATCTGTAGTCTCGTGGAAACTAGAGTGCAAGATAGTAATAAAGGTAGAATAAGAAATAACATCATACCTGGCTGGTCTTTTTTTGATAATTAAAATAATCATAAGCTAGGTAGGATCTGGTTAATATGGGATTCTAACCTTATAAGAGTTGAATTCATTTTCAACACTGATCAAGCCTTATTTGCTAAGGTATCCATCATGAATGGACCTTGATTTGTCCTTACTATTGTTTATGGTCATAATACTGAAGTACAAAGAGAAGAAATTTAGGCTACCTTGAAAACTTTTGCAGTTAATAACAGTCTCCCTTGGTGTATTTTGGGGGATTTTAATGCTTACTTATATGCTCATGAAAAGGAGGGAGGGATCCTGTTTCTGCTTCTTCAATGGCTAGCCTACAAGCATGCTTCCAGGATTCTCAACTGTTTTATTGCCCCTATATAGGATGCCACCTCACTTGGTCCAAAAAACAAGATGCTCCTACCATAATTACTGGGAAATTGGATAGAGTTGTCATCAATCTATCTTTGCTTGACTGCTTCCCAGGCTCCATCACTGAATTCCTCACTAGTGGGATATCTGATCATTCCCTCATGATTCTAAGCACCTTTGAAGATAGAGGAAAGGGTACAAAAGCTTTCAGATTTTACAACACTTGGACTGAAGAAGTTGACTTCATGGAAATAGTGGAGGCTGCTTGGAATATTCAAGTACAAGGTACCCGCATGTTCATTTTTGTTACTAAACTCAAGAATGTCAAATCCCACCTAATTTCTTATAGAAAAAGAAGGTTTACCAATTTCAATAATCAGGTTATTGAAGCAAAGAGCCACTTGGTTTCAGCTCAGATTATGCTTCAAGAGTATCCCTTCTGCCCTGTTTCCATCAATAATGAAAAAGTAGCAGTCAGAGACTATGCAAAGAAGGCAAGGCAGGAAGAGGCTATGAAGAAACATCAATCAAGAGTGCAATGGTTAAAGCTTGGATAACAATACCTCTTTCTTCCAAAAGATAATCCTTGAAAGAAGAGCTAGGAATAGAATGCTTGTGCTATATGATGTTGAAGGCAACAGACTCACCAAGGATGAAGACATTTCCATGAAGTGTGTCAGTTACTACACTCAACTTTTTGGACAGAAATCTGTCACCCCTATTGATCAACTTGCATGGTATCAAATTCAGCTCCAACACACAATCTCTGAGGAGGATGCAAATGGGTTAGAACTTCCTGTCACAAGTGATGAAATTGTTTATGCACTGTCTACTATAGACTCAGATAAATATCCCGGGCCTGATGGATTCTCTTCCCACTTCTTCAAAAGCTGCTGGAGGATTATAGGCACTGACTTCATCAAAGCCATCAAAAGATGCTTCTCAAGTGCCAAGCTCCTTGGTGAGGTTAATTCAACCCTTGTCTGTCTCATTCCAAAAAATACAACTGCCTCTACTTTAAATGATTCCAGACCTATAGCATGCTGCAATACAATGTACAAATGCATCACGAAAATCTTAATTTTCAGGCTAAAACACATAGTCAAAAAGGTTGTTAGCCCTTTCCAGTCTTCCTTCATCTCTGGAAGGTTAATTCAAGACAACATAATGCTTGCACATGAGTTACTTAGGAACTATCACAGGGACAGTGGAGCTCCAAGGTGTGCTGTGAAGTTAGACTTGAGGAAAGCCTATGACTGCATTAGATGGGATACCCTGCTCATGAATCTGAAGAAGTATAACATCCCTAAGAAGTTCATTGAATGGGTCAGTATGTGCATCAGTTCTCCTAAATTCTCAATCATGGTCAATGGAACAACCCATGGATACATTGCAGGGAAAAGAGGTATCAGACAGGGCTGCCCCCTTTCTCCCTACCTTTTTGTTCTTCTTATGTAGATTTTTAATTCTATTATGCTCCAAAAAGTGGAGACAGGGCGTTTTACTCTCTATCCCAGATGCAAGGACCCTATTGTCACCCATCTTTGCTTTGCTGATGACTTGCTGGTTTTCATGAATTGAGATGTTACTTCTGCAACTTCTTTGGGCACTTCTCTTAATATCTTCTATGCAATAGCAGGCCTGGTGGTCAATAACAACAAGAGTAACATTTTCATATCTTCTTTGGACAATGTTACTTCCTATGGCATCAAAAATGTGCTTGGTTTCCAGATGGGCTCCCTCCAAGTTAGGTATCTTGGTCTCCCCCTCCTCTCCACCAAATTATCTCATTCATAATGCCTTCCTCTCCTTGACCATGTCACCTCAAGAATCAAATCTTGGAAGGTTAGAGTCTTATCTTGTGCAGGGAGAGTTCTTCTCATTAAGGCTGTTCTTAGCAGCATGCTCATATTTTGGACTGCTTTCTTTGTTCTCCCTAAGAAGACTATAAACTTCCTCAACACTTTATTTAAAAACTTCTTATGGGCTGGGATAGAACTTACTTATAGGAAACCCGCTGTCAGCGGGACAATCATATGTCACCCTTACAAAGAAGGAGGTTTGGGTATAAGGTGTATTAAGACAACAAACACTGCAGCAAACTTAAGACACATCAGGGATATTTTTAGCAACAAAGATATTATATGGGTGCAATGGGTCAACAAGAATTTAATCAATAAAAACGCTTTCTGGGATCTAACAGTACCCTCAAACTTTTCTTGGTGCTGGAGAAGGATTTTAGACCACAGGGAGCTTGCCAGCAGATATATACTCTCCTTGATTGGAAATGGTGAGTCCACTAGGCTGTGGAAAGATGTGTGTCTTCCTCAAGGCAATCTGATGAACATCTTTCCCTCCCATATGTCTTATGATTCGGTCCATCATGCAGATGCAAAGGTGAGTAGCTTTATAGAGAATGGGCAGTGGAATCTGTCCCCAACCCTCTCTCATGCTCTTGGGGAAGTTACTGATGTTATCACTAGAGTTAAAACTGATCCACTCCTAGAAGAAAGAGTTGTTTGGACTGCATGCCAATCTGGTGATTACACTCTCAAGGAAACTTATAATGCCCTTAGACATAAGAATACTATCCTAGAGTGGAATGTTTTACTGTGGTTTCCACATTGTATTCGTAGACACTGCTTCATTGTATGGATGGCCCTCCACAAGAAGCTGAAGACAAGATACAAACTTCTCTCTTGGGGTTTGGATGTTGACCCTACATGTGTTCTGTGCAATGAACTGTTGGAGGATTATTATCATCTATTCTTCAAGTGCAGATTCTCCATCACTATATGGAACAAATTTCTAAGAAGTTTGGGATTAAGAAGATGCAGACACTCTAATTGGGAAGAAGCAATTACCTGGTGCATTAGGAAATTCAAAGGAAAGAAGGATGTTGGTACTCTGAGAAAGCTCTCCTTCAATGCTTTCATATCACATATGGTGTGAGAGGAACAAGAGAATTTTCACTCAGAAATGAAACACTCATGAAGCTGTCTACCATGGCATCATTGAAGAGGTTAAGTTAAAAATGGAAGCTCATACAATTTTAATTCCTTTAACCCCTTTGAGCAGAATTCTTTCCAACTATTGGAATTATGACACAAGATTCATAATTGCTGCTCAAGTGGAATGCACCTGGGAGAAACCTGATATTGGAGAGGTGGCCATAAACACTGATGGCTCCCTCTCTTAGTTGGCTGCAGGGTTTGGTGCTATTATAAGAGATGAAAATGGAACCCCTTTGGAAGATGTTGCTGGTAGTTCAGAGCCTCTCACAATTACTAAGCATGAGATTCAGGGAGTGGAAGCAGGTTTCAAACTGGCATTACTCAAGAATCACACTAGAGTTTCTCTAAGGTATGACTCTATGACTGCAGGCTGTTACTTGCTGAGACCAAATCCTAAACCTCCTTGGCAGTGCCATCATACTTGGGAATCAATTAAGCGCCTGCGTGCAATGTTTTCTAGCTGCAAGGTTAAGCATTTCTATAGGAAAACAAATAGAGCAGCAGGCTTTCTTGCTGGCTCTCATCCAGCTGGGGGTTTCTTAGTGATTGCTCCTAATACCTTCACGGAAGAATTGAAGCAGATTATTAATGAAGATGCCATCGGAAAAGTGTACATTAGAGAGTAATTTTGGTTGTGCTTTTTTGGTATGTTGTTTTGACCTCTTTGTCAGTTTTGTTTCTTTTCTCTTTTTTACTTTTCTTTCCTTGTAGGTTGGGGTCTCCTTAACCCCCTCTCTTTTCCAAAAAAAAAAAAAAGGAAAAAAAGTACAAAATTCAGTTATAATCAGGGTTATTTGAAAACTCTTGAATCAAAAAGGATAGGTTTTCGTCAGCCCATCTAGAGTTGATGATACTACGATTACACATTTTAGAAATTCTAGCTGCTAAGAAATTGTTTGGTCTAGTGACCAGATTAAAAGATAAAGCTTTGAAGTTAAAAAGTTTAAACTTTTGGGACTCAAATTAATTACTATTATTGAATCGTTCCTTTCTAGCTTTTGCATACATTTCAATCAGCAGCTTTAATATCTGTTCAGAGTCACTTTGGAATTCGATGTGATGACCTAATTGCTCACTGAAATGTTGCTTCATCTCCTTCTTGTTCTAACAGTTCTCTAGAATTCCAGTCTGAAGAATTTCCTCCGACTTCTTTGCAGTTGCCTGTATCATCAATCAGAGTTAAGCCAATAGCTTAATCGCAAATTTCAGGTAACATAGTGTTTGCAATATTAATTCGACATCTAAAGTGTCCCGGTAAGTATCAGCAATTTAAAGGGATGATTTTGAGATAGTCATTTAGGGGATTATAGTACATGGTTTGATTGATGTTATAACTAGCATTTTGTATGTGATTAAAAAGAATTCAGATATTTAACAATAGTATACTGTTTTGATATTTAAAAAGTTTTAGACTCACCATTAGCAAACTCCCATCCTCGTTAGTCGTCGGTCAAAAATCAAACTTCTAGACGACACGCTGCAATTTTATTTGGTTAGCTATGAGCAGATGAATTTACTTATTTGAAGGAAGAAAAACATCGAAATAGTCAAATTTACGTGCGGATGTGGGTTTGTCTCCGCGTGTATCACGATGAATTTCCATCCTATGCGCATGAACAAAAGTCGAGCAGAAATCTCTATATGGCAAAATATTAAGGGATAATCATTTGAAATAGACAGTTGATATGATGGCCGCACAATGGGGCAGACAGAGGATTAAGAAGCGAGTATGTCTATCTTTTGGCTGTTAGCTTTAACTGTGTAATAGATATTGGCTGCACATGTTCTTTTGATTGTTAGATATTGACTACACATGTTCTTGCCTAATATTTACCCAATTGTATCGTTCCACAGTTTGACCGCACTCACTTTAATTAACTAGATAAATGTCATAAGGGACCTCGTCTAAGGATACTTAACTATATAAACTCACTTAGTTAGCTAAGATCAATTAATCAAAATCAAACCCGAATATATATGTCACTGTCCTGCAAACTACCTATATATCTAGGACAACAATCATTATCAATTACCAAAAATGACTCAACATCTTAGTATTTCAGGTCTAGTTGGGAAGCTTGTGGCTGAATCGGAGGTTAACTGCAGTGCTGACAAATACTACGAAATCTTTAAGCAACATGAAGGCATTCCTATTGCAATCCCACATATTTACACTGGTGTAAATGTTATCGAAGGACAGGGAACTACTTCGGGTTGTATCATCCAATGGAACTATATTGTTGGTATGCTATTAGGACTCCTAAAACGAAGATTGCTTATATTTGAATGATTTTGGTGCTGTGTTTTCATATTGTGCGTTTTACAAAGGCTTCTTACATCTATAACTATTATGTTTGTGTATGCAGAAAGTAAAAACGAATTTGTCCACACAAAAATAACATACGATGACGAGACAAGGACTATCCGTTACGATGTCTTAGAAGGACAGGCAATGGAGAAATACAAGAAGTTTTCTGCAATTCTTATAGCTAAGCCAAAGGATAATGGAATGGTAGTATTGTGAGATGGACTATCGAATATGAGAAGATTAACGAGGATTCTCCAGTTCCATTTCACTATCTAGGCTTCTTCCAGTCGATAATCAGGGACTTGGACTCTTACATTTGCAGTTTACGGTAAACTCCCGTCGATGGTATACATCGACCCTTCCCACTAATATAGTTTCTTGGTGTATGGTGTCTGTGTGATAATAATTAGTATGTGGATTTTCCACAATCTCAATAATCTGCATGCATGGACACATGTATGGTTTGTAGTAAGCCAAAGCCAGTTGAGCAGTCTCTCCGCATAATGTTAATGAAACCTCTCATCACGAGGGATTGTGTATTGAAGTGTTGTTTTTTATCGTTTGCACGCTTTTTTGGAATCGGATGTTGGAAATTGGAATTTGTTTGGGTGGTGGAAGAACTAAGTTATCTGTCTTTCGAGTACTACTAGAAACAAGTAGTTTAACTACCCCTAGTTAGTAAGTTCGCGAATGATTCGCGAATCATTCGCGAATTTTTCCGTATCACGAATTTTACCGTCTTATTCGCGTACGTTTGCAACTCCGAACCCAAGTCGCGTATTATGTGGCATTCCCGGATTATTCGCGAACCGTTCACGAATTTTACGTATTCCGAATGATACGTCCGCTTAATTCGTCATAAATTCTTTAGTTTTTACTTTTCAAAGACTCCACTTTTTGGGCTTTACTACCTTCCGAGCATACACGACCGAATATTAGACGTGTTGTAATTTTTATGAAACAAAAACGATTGAAGAGATTTGAAGGTGAAGGTGAGAGAGATCTCAAACTCACTAACCAAGCATCTAAACCACCATACGACGTCCTCTTGGATAACTAATGTTGTATATATTATTAATATCATCATATTAAGTTTATTTTTTCTTTAAATAACTCACACATATGCATAAAAATTGGTCTATGACCTTATAAATACAAATTATTTGTTATATATAGATACCGAATTTTCAGAGCCGAACTCACATTTATAAATCGAATTATACACGTACGTATGCCGTTCCGAATTACTGACGAATCACGTCCCGTTGACCGAATTTTGGACCGAATCTGGATTTTACAAAACCGTATAATACTCGTACGTTTGCCGTTCCGTACGTTTGTCGAATCCCGAATTGCTAACTAGGATGAATACGTCCCTGAAAAATTTGGGGTGTAAATAAAATGTCATGGCTGACATTTAAATTTCGTGGCCCCCAATTAAACTAGGTTTTTTATTTTATATGGATTTGTAATATAACTATTTGAAAAAATTTATGACAACTTTAAATGTTTACAGGAAAACTTTGAATGTAGATCGTGAATATAATTGATCGATAGGGTTTGGATATTAAATCCAAACCTTGAAAACCTGTCATGTCATCATCATGGAGAAATGTTCAGAATTATTGATTATTACTCATAAGGTGTGTATCACAACTCAAATGATGGAAGTATTTTCAGACAATCTTTTATCGTCACAAGATCTTTGATTGACAGCAGAAATATGTAACGGAACAACTCAGTCTCCTTATATCATCAGCATTTAATCAATTTATTAATATTTGGTTCCTACATAAGCTCATTCAACTAAGATAAAATCAGTTGAATTTTTCCTGGGAATATGCCTCTCTTTGAATATTAGCAACATGTATCATAAAGGTCTCTCTTGGTTTGCTGTGTCCCTTTGTATCTGTCGCATTTTTCCAATTTATGTAAAAACTGCATGTTTTCTTAAATCATATCGTGGAACACTTTCAAACTGGACTAGTCTGCAAAATGATGACACTGTAGTCTATAGGACTCGTCGCATCAATAACATAGGTTTTGATCCTTGCTACCATTTTCCTTCCTATACTTGGGATTTGGAAAAGGAAAAAAGTTGATCGAAGGATTGGCTGGATAATATAGTTAACTACTTTCTCACACAATCTTATCTTGTCATGAGAGAAAATAAAAAAAAAATACATAAAGAAACAGAATACAACTCACTATGTCATCAGCCTTCAGCCAATTCATCCATGTTTAGTTTCTATATAAACTCATTCAACTAAGATCAAATTCATCAAAATCAGTATTATATCTTTCATTGTTTCGCAAACTACCTATATATTTCAGGCAACAATCATTTACAGATGGCTCATCATCATACCATTTAAGGTCTAGTTGGCAAGATTGTGACCGAATTGGAGGTTAACTGTAATCCTGACAAGTATTACGAAATTTGGAAGCACCACGAAAAGGTTCCTACTGCCTGATGGACACAATTTTGTGTCCGATTTTTTCTTGATTCTATATATTGATAGTGCTCCTTTTTATACTAATTTTGAAGTTTTATGTGTTTGTAGGTATTTTTGGTCAATAAACATTTTTGGAAAAATCGGCTCCAAAAGTTGTCTAATGCACCCGGAGGAATTGATTTTGGCACCCACGGTTTGGATAAGGGGCACCTCCAGTGCATCCCCAAGAGATCTGCTATCTGCACCTCTAGTATGGATAGGGGGCGGCCATCTTCTTTATTTGAAATTCAGAATTTGACGGGAAATAGTAGCAGCAGCGATGCAGATTTAGGGTTGAAGTTTGAGCGATTTCTGGTGAGATTCAATTGCATATATCGGTTGGGTGGACTTCCTGGAGCTTAACAGGATTCATGTGTGTGTTTGGACCCAACCAATTGGGCTAGATAAGTCGGGAGAAGAAAACAGAGGAGGTGAAGTTTATCGGGTCTGTTAACAGATTTCGGTGGAGATTGTATCGGAGGTTGACGTGCAGATGGGTTTGGATTCACTTGATTTGTCAAAACAGGATTGGTATGTGTCACAGATTCAAAAAAATAGCAACAAATCTTAAAAATCAATCAAAACAGAGGAGGAGAAGATATTACGGGTTCTAGTGAGTTTATATATGGCAGATACGTAATTATGTTGGGTTTAATTCGAGATAGGATATTGCTCTAACCTAGTTAGAGTGTAGACATATCATATAAACGCGTAAAGAAGATTTTCCAGTGAAAGAAATCCCGAGACTTGAGGTGGAGGAAAAATAAGAATAACCGAAGATTTCTTGAGGTTTAATCGAGTTGTTGGCTATATATAGGTTGGTTGCAAGTCAGAGAGAGGTTACGCAACCTTAGGAGAAGTTTAGAACCCAACAGAGAAGAATCATTCGAGTGCAGAGCGAGTTACACCAGCAAGAGAAGAAGAAGAAGCTGAAGAACAAAACACCATTCAAAACAGTCGTTCTGTCAGTCTTATATCTCAACACTTAGGCGTCTCAATTTGTAACACACCTACAGTAACCAACATTTCTCTATAACAGTTCGTCCTTTGTAACAGCTTCTTTGTAGCGCCGATACAGCGTTGCAAACTGTCTGTTTTATTGAACCATAAACCAATATTTTAAGCAATTGATTAATATGAGGAGCTAAACCCAATTGCTGAGGCGACAGAGGAAGCTATTTTTCCAACAAAAAGTGGTATATTCTATTTTATCTTTTTATTTGCAATTATTATATGATTATTTACCTTGATCGAAAATTGTTTGAATGATTTTTGTTAAGCAATTGTTATTTCTTTTGATAGAGCATACTTGGACCTAGGTTTTTGATGTTCTATGCTTCGGATTTACACTTGTTATTTTGAGAATCTACACGTTGCAATAGTTTAGAATCAAATTGAACGAGAAAATTGCATGAATATAAATATTGGATTAAATCACTTTGAACTTGGAAAATAGTGGAATCTTAGCCTCAGTGTTCTTTTAATATCGATATCATCTTTGATTGAGTTTGCTACAACTATTAGTGTGTTTTCTATTTTAGTTTTAGAATTTAAGTCTAAATATCATCCTTCGCAAGTCTGAGAATCAAATATCTTTTTACCACTATCTATAAATTACATCAATTTTGGCGCCGCCGACGCGGATTTGCTTTTAGGGTTTTAGATTTATTTTTCTTTTATTTTTTTAGTTTTTTTTTATTTTTGTTGGATTTTACGTTTTTTGGGTATTTATCTTTTGTCTACAGGTTTTGGATCATAAAGAAAATTGAGCCAAGGAGTTTGGTGATTTCGTAAAGACTTGGAGCGAAAGATTAAAGCGAAAAGAACGAAAAAGAAGACAATTTTATTTTAGTTATTCTTTTTATTTTATTTTTTAGGATTTTGTTTATTTTTCCTTTCTTTTTGGACTTTGGACTTTAAACTTTGAGACATTATTTTTTTAAACCCTACGGAAGGATAGTTTTAAATATAAACTGTTTGTAGAGAAGGACGGCGATTACAATATCGACTCGGCCCCTCGGGTTCGTACATGACATAGGAGTCGTGGCCCGAGTCGACTACAACGGTTCATCCCCCGTCTGGAACGGGAGGTAAGATTCTAAACACTCGCGAATCCCCTGTCAGCGAGTTACTGGATTCCTTCGTATGCTTATATGTTGAGGACTGAATACAGACATTTATTTTTCTAGTAAAGGGCAAGGCCTGGCCATAAAAGATGAGGGTTCGGATTTCATCACCGTTCTCTTCTTTCCCTCCTTAGAAACACGTAACCTACGCAAACCTAAGCCTTAAAATTTTGACTAAAACGAGACCAATAAGGTAACGAGCTTATAGGAAAGTCGTTCAAAAGGATCGTATTGGGTATCTTGTTATCTTAGCTCAAAGTTCAGGAAGATTACTAGAAATCGATTAGAGCCGCCTTGTAACCCAGGGAAGCGTTGCCAAAAAGGTGGGTGTATCAAAGCTCCCTAGAGCTTCTCCTACTTCTCTTCGACTTACTTTATTCGGATCGTCCTACAAGTTCTGCTAAAATTGTACCTAGTTGCCTCTTGGAAGAGTATAAGATGGTCTAGAAACAATCTAAGTGGAGCCATCATGCTTTTTGCTAGAATTCAATAAGTTTGATTTGGTCCAGTCAGCCTTGTTTTGTGATTGCTTAGAATACCTTCCAACTTAGGAAACTTCTGTTGTATGCCTGAATGTAAAAGAGACGCTCTAGGTAGATTTTTTAAAGAGAAACCTAGCAGTTCGAAGCGTCTCGATTACCTTAATTTAGAAAGTCCGATTTTTGAAGAATCCGGTTTTGAACGTCCGCCTTTTACTGAGGAGAGAATCCCTATAGCGCCAGAAATGACAACTTTGAAAGCTTTGTTGAACCCGACTAGGACTACTCGTCCCTCGTGTATCAGGTTAGCTGAAACTGAAGCAAATTATGAACTTAAACCTGGGCCCTTACAGCTGCTCCAAATCTTTTTAGGTAAAGAAAATGAAAACCCCTATTTCCATGTTAGGGACTTTGAGAAAATTTGTAGTACCCTAAAGATTAGAAACTTTAATGATGATGCTTTGAAACTTAGGTTATTCCCTTTTTCCCTGAAAGATAAAGCTAAATCGTGGCTATATAGTTTGTCTTCTGGTTCAATTGAAACATATGAACAACTTACATCTGCCTTTTTGAACAAGTTTTTCCCTAGGAACAAAACATCGTCTATTATGACGCAAATCTGCACATTTTCTCAACAGGAGGGAGAATCTTTATATAGTTATTTGGAATGGTTCAATGATCTACTAGACCAATGTCCTCATCATGGTTTAGAAAAGGTTAGGTTAGTTCATATCCTTTATGAGGGTTTAGATTATCCCACTACAACCACAGTAGAATCTATGTGTACATGTGGGTTTGAAAACCAAACAGTTGATAATAATAAGTTTGATAATAATAAGTTAATCCCAACCCGAGTGACCACGGGATGGCGTGGATGTATTGACTATAGGAAATTGAACAAGGTCACAAGGAAGGATCACTTTCCCCTTCCTTTTATCGACCAAATGCTAGAGAGATTAGCCGGATATAGTTATTATTTCTTTTTAGATGGGTTTTCCGGATATAACCAGATCGTTATTGCCCCAGAAGACCAAGAGAAAACCACTTTTACTTGTCCCTTTGGTACCTTTGCGTATAGACGCATGCCTTTCGGGTTATGTAATTCCCCTGCGACTTTTCAACGTTGTATGATGAACATATTTTCTGATATGGTAGAACGGTTTTTAGAGGTCTTTATGGATGATTTTTCAGTGTTTGGTTCATCTTTTGGTGAGGGCTTGCATCATTTGACATTAGTGTTGACTAGGTGTAAGGAAAAGAATTTAGTGCTTAATTGGAAAAAATGCCATTTCATGGTTAAATCAGTAATTGTGTTAGGGAACATCGTTTCTTTAAAGGGTATAGAGGTAGATAAACCCAAAGTTGACCTTATTAAGACTTTACAGGTCCCAAAAACCGTAAAAGATATTAGGTCATTCCTAGGGCATGCAGGTTTTTATCGTCTATTCATTAAGGATTTTAGCTTGATTTCTAGACCTATTTGTAATTTGTTTGCAAAAGATGTTAAGTTTGTCTTTGATGATGCGAGAGGCTTTTGAGAAGCTTAAGAATTTACTCACTACTGCCCCGATAGTCCAGGCAACTAACTGGAACCTACCCTTTGAGATTATGTGTGATGTTTCAGATTATGCTATAGGCGTTGTGTTAGGGCAAAGAGAAAACAAATTACTTCATGTGATTTATTATGCTAGCAAAACTCTGAATGATTCCCAACTGAACTATACAACTACCGAGAAGGAACTGTTAGACATTGTGTTTGCCTTGGATAAGTTTAGATCCTACTTATTAGGTTCTAAGATCGTAATCTATACTGATCATACTGCTTTGAAATACCTTTTGTATAAGAAGGATACCAAACCTAAATTGATTAGGTGGATCCTATTGTTACAAGAATTTTCTCCAGACATTAGAGACAAAAAGGGTGCAGAAAATATAGTAGCACACCACTTGTCTAGGCTATTTGTTTGTTCCCGTAATGATTCCCTACCTATAAGGGATAGCTTTCCTGATGAACAATTGTTCTTTGTTTCCCAGTCACCTTGGTATGCAAATATAGTGAATTATCTTGTTAATGGCCTTCGTTGTTTAAAGACTCCCATAATCATTGTGTTTCTTGTGAGCGTTGCCAGAAGTTAGGGACCGTTTCCCGTAGAAATATGATTCCTTTGAACCCTATTTTAGTGATTGAGGTCTTTGATGTGTTTGGCATTGATTTTATGGGTCCATTTCCTAATTCTTTGGGTTATCTTTACATACTTGTTGCTGTAGACTATGTGTCTAAGTGGGTTGAGGCGGTTCCGTGTAAAACAAATGACCATAGGGTCGTAATTAAGTTTTTGAAAGAGAATATACTCACACGTTTTGGTACGCCACGAGCTATAATTAGTGATGGAGGTTCACACTTTTGTAATAGACGGTTTTCTCATTTAATGAAACAATATGGTATTACCCACAAAGTAGCTACCCCATATCACCCACAGACTAGTGGTCAGGTAGAAGTTTCTAATAGGGAAATTAAACGTATTTTATAGAAACAGTTAATCCCAATAGGAAAGACTGGTCTTCGAGACTTACTGATGCCTTATGAGCTTACCGCACTGCGTTTAAGACACCCATTGAAATGTCACCTTATCGTTTAGTGTTCGGCAAGGCATGTCACCTGCCTGTTGAGTTAGAACATAGAGCTTATTGGGCTATTAAGAACTTAAACTTTTCACTTTACAAGGAAGGAGCCCACAGAAAGCTCCAGCTCAATGAGTTGGAAGAGATTCATAGAGATGCATACGGTAGTGCTAAGGAGTATAAGAACAAAATTAAACTTGTGCATGATAAGAATATTTTACGAAAGTCATTTTTCTCCAGGTAAAAAAGTTCTTCTGTATGACACTCGTTTGCATCTATTCCTCGGGAAGTTGCGCTCTCGATGGACCGGTCCTTTTGTGGTCCGTACTATTTTTCCTCATGGCGCTGTTGAGATTGAGACACCAAATGGTAGTAGTTATTCAAAGGTTAACGGTCAGAGATTAAATCCCTTTTTAGAGCCTTTTCCTACAGGTGAGGTTGAGGAGGAGGTCCCTCTGGAGGACCCTGTTTACCTTGATTGACCATAGAGACGGTTTTGTATGTTGTATATTATTTTTGTAGGTTTTTGGTTACACTTCACCCAGGTACTATCTTTCCGACTTCTCTCTTTACTGATTCCTCATGTTATTTATACTTTTGGTACTGTTCTTTCATTAGAAACATTGAGGACAATGTTAGATTTAAGTTTGGGGGTGGGGTAGAAACTTTTTGTTGCCTTTTTGTTACAATAAATAAACTCCAGAGCCTAGAAATTTATGCTTGTTAAGGATGGCACTAACCAATCTAAGTGGATGGAAGCATCTTGGTTGTAGGAGTTGAGGAACCAATCTGATTAGATGGAAACATCTAAAGAGTCTATTCATAAAAGCACAGAGCTCAGGTGTTAGAAAAAAAAATGGTAGTTTCGCCATATCTCGTTGAATCCTTTTCACTTCTGTTTTTATTTTGTGTTTTTTTTTTTTAAAATATGTTTCTCTAAGTGATTAGATGGGCCTCATGATTCAAGTTGTTACCACTGCTAGGGTGAAATAGAGTGATTGAGATACAAAAAAAAATAAAAAAAAATAAAAAAATTGAGACCAGACTTCCAGACCAACCGGAATAAATTCAATAAAGTCGACCATTGATACCCTTTTATATGCCAATTGAGTTGACCTAGAGTTAGGATTATCGACCACTGATTCCCTTGTATATGCCAGTATGTTGATATTAGTCCTGACCAGTATCTCATTCCATTAGGATAGGTTCGTTTTGGCAGTGCCCTTCAGACAGATATGGGAAACACCGTTCACCTTAGTCAACATCAAAACCATCTACGATTTTCTCTACATCCATCTTCTTAATCTATCCATATGATTGGTTGACTCCGGTTATGATGTCCAGAAACTATCTGAGTAGAGCTCTGTCACTTATATATGAATTTTAGTATGCTTGAGTGCAAACTGGTGTACAACAATTGGAATTTTGCATCAGGGTACTTCCTCTTGTAGTCAATAAGTATGCCAACCAAGGAGATTCTTTAGTGCCTTCCAAGATTCTGCGTAGATGGCTAGGGTCTGGAGTAAAGGTTTTGTGGGTATACCTCTGGTAAGCCCTCCCGAGACTACAACTCGGCCACTAGGGCCACCTAGGGGTTTAAAGGCTAAATGCAATCAACGATGCCTGCGACAGTGAGTTAGGATTTTATTTTATTTTATTTTTTCTCGAGGACTAGCAAATAATAAGTTTGGGACTATTTGATAGACACAATTTTGTGTTCGATTTGTCTCGATTCTATATATTGATAGTGCTCATTTTTGTACTAATTTTGGGGTTTTATGTGTTTGTAGGTATTTTTGGTCAATAAACATTATTGAAAAAATCGGCTCGAAAAATTGTCTAATGCACCCGGAGGAATTGATTTTGGCACCCACAGTTTGGATAAGGGGCACCCCCAAGAGATCTGCTATCTGCACCCCTACTATGGATAGGGGGCGGCCATTTTGTTTGTTTGAAATTCAGAATTTTGCGGGAAATAGTAGCAGAAGCGATGCAGATTTAGGGTTGAAGTTTGAGCGATTTCTGGTGAGATTTAATTGCATATATCGGTTGGGCTAGACTTCCTGGAGCTTAACAGGATTGATGTGTGTGTTTGGACCCAACCAATTGGGCTAGATAAGCCGGGAAAAGAAAACAGAGGAGGTGAAGTTTATCGGGTCTGTTAACAGATTTCGGTGGAGATTGTGTCGGAGGTTGACGTGCAGATGGGTTTGGATTCACTTGATTTGTCAAACCAGGATTGGTATGTGTCACAGATTCGAAAAAATAGCAACAAATTTTTGAATCAATCAAAACAGGGGAGGAGAAGATATTACGGGTTCTAGTGAGTTTATATATGGCAGATACGTGATTCTGTTGGGTTTAATTCGAGATAGGATATTGCTCTAGCCTAGTTGGAGTGTAGACATCTATCTAAACGCGTAAAGAAAATTTGGCAGGGAAAGAAATCCCGAGACTTGAGGTGGAGGATAAATAAGAATAATTGAAGATTTCTTGAGGTTAAATCGAGTTGTTGGCTATATATAGGTTGGTTGCAAGTCAGAGAGAGGTTACGCAACCTTAGGAGAAGTTTAGAACCCAACAGAGAAGAATCGGTCGAGTTGCAGAGCGAGTTACACCAGCAAGAGAACAAGAAGAAGCTGAAGAACAAAACACCATTCAAAACAGTCGTTCTGTCAGTCTTATATCTCAACACTTAGGCGTCTCAATTTGTAACACAGCTACAGTAACCAACATTTCTCTATAACAGTTCATCCTTTGTAACAACTTCTTTGTAGCGTCGATACAGCGTTGCAAACTGTCTGTTTTATTGAACCATAAACCAATACTTTAAGCAAGTGATTAATATGAGGAGCTAAACCCGATTGCTGAGGCGATAGAGGAAGCTATTTTTCCAACAAAAAGTGGTACATTCTATTTTATCTTTTTATTTGTAATTATTATATGATTATTTACCTTGATCGAAAATTGTTTGAATGATTTTTGTTAAGCAATTTTTATTTCTTTTGATAGAGCATACTTGGACCTAGGTTTTTGATGTTCTATGCTCCGGATTTACACTTGTTATTTTGAGAATCTACATGTTACAATAGTTTAGAATCAAATTGAACGAGAAAATTGCATGAATATAAATATTGGATTAAATCACTTTGAACTTGGAAAATAGTGGAATCTTAGCCTCAGTGTTCTTTTAATATTGATATCATCTTTGATTGAGTTTGCTACAACTTTTAGTGTGTTTTCTATTTTAGTTTTAGAATTTAAGTCTAAATATCATCCTTCGCAAGTCTGAGAATCGAATCTCTTTTTACCACTATCTATAAATTACATCACTGCCATCCTGTTAGTTTAAGACGGTGGTTTAAGGTTTGACTTTTGATCAAATTGTATTGGTGCAAACTTGTTCCTAAAGTTTAGGAACTTAAAAACCAAGTTAGGAAACCTTGTTCCCAAAGTTAGGGCTTCTTAAAGGCCAAGTTAGTTTCTCTATATAAAGGATTAGAATTAGAGGTGTAGAGATAGTCCAACCTTGAAGAGTGGTAAATCCTTGTGTCTAGGATTTTGGTCTTTTTGTTGGGAGGGTCGTGTGCTACCGTGAAGGTCAATATCGGTGTGAGAGAAAAACTTGTAGGGAGAGGATTTTGGTGTTCTAGTGTTTAGGGTTTGGGGCTTTACTCTAAACCTAGTTTCTAGTGTTTCGATGTTTCTCCTCTGTTACTGGTAACCATGAAGAAGGCATAGAAGAGAAGACATGAGGCTGGCATGAAGAATGGTTAGAGAATTGGTTTCTATGGTTTCTTCGATGGTGTTCTCGGGTATGTCTTGTTAACTCTTTGGGTCTTGTTTTGGGTTGTGGAAAGAGCATGTAATGGTCTTTGATTTAATGGAAGTTTTTCCGGTGGTGTTGGCCGTGGATGTAGCCTGTAAAGGTGAACCACGTATATCTTGTGTTCTGGTTGTGTGTTTCTTTATCTTCTTTCTCTCTCTTATTATTCCTCCCATGTTTGGTTCAAATCACCAATTACCCTTTGTAATCTTGTGTTCCGCTGCGCTCGGGATGTCAATTTTCCTAACACATCCCACATATTTACACGAGTGTCGAAGTTATTGAGGGACATAGAACTACTTCGGGTTGTATTAAGCAATGGAACTATGTTGTTGGTATGCTTTTATTAAGAATCGAACTACAAAAATTAATTGCGCACAGTTAATTAAATTTAAATGTTTTTTTGTTACTTCTTCCTTTTTCACATTGTGCATTTAACATAGACTTTCAGATATTTGTAACTGGGCAATTATAACTATTAGGTGTGTGTATGCAGACGGTAGAAATGAATATGTCCGTGAGATAACAACATACACACTGATGAAACAAGGACGATCTGTCATGGTGACTTCGAAGGACACGTGATGGAGATGTACAAGAAGTTTGATGCAATTCTTGCAGTTAAACCGAAGGCTAATGGACATGGGAGTATTGTGAGCTGGACAATCGAATATGAGAAGGTTAACGAGGATTCTCCTGTTCCAATTGACTATTTAGCTGTCTTCCACTCCATCATTGAGGACGTGAACTCTCACCTCTGCGCTTCTGAATAAACTTGGATCGATGATATATGTATCAACTCATTCAATTAACAGTTGATCGATTCTCGTGCGTATTATGTCTGTGTGGTAATAAAAATCATGTGGATTTTCCACAAAATCTCGATAAAATGTGCATGTTTGCATGTGATCCTTGTTTTTTTACATTTTTTTCTGTATCCTATGTCATTCCGGTTCTTGTCCATGTGTATTGCATTTATATCTAGTTAGTTAGAGCATGAGAGATTTCCCTTGGGGACGTCTAATTACATGATGACTAGTCTATATCAACAGGTTAACATATATACATCGCAATGAATTACATGTTCTATAAGATCTAAAATAATTTGAAGAGCAGTGCTGTCCCGAGCAGTAGTATAAGCAAGCTATTTATACAGCGTCAGATCATATCTTGTATGGTATGTGATGTTTCTCAAAAAGGCACGGCTGGTAAAAATATAATGTATTAGCAAAAAGTCCTCTTAGTTCGTTTTGAATTTATTTTATGTCCTAGGGAAGAGGCAGGAGATGATAGTTAGTTTCACAATTATCTGAAGTTTTTCGGAACACCATGTTGACATGTTCTTCTACTGCAACTGGAAAAAAAAAATGAATTTGCTCAACCCATGTTCTTGTCCTACAAATTGAAAAGCTCGGTGTTACACTTTTGAGCTTCCATCATTAATCCCACCACCACCACATAAAATCAATCTCCATCTATAAAACTCCAATAACTCCATGTATTGATCAACCTCCTTGATATAGTTATCAAATTTCTTAAAATAAAAATAATTCACATCCTGAATAAGGATTTGGGTTCTTCAAAAAAATTCCAAATACTATCTAGGGCAGAAGCAACTGCAAATCCAAAACCCACATTGAAAATCAACTTTCAGAATGAACCCATGAATCGATTTTCACCATTAAATAACATGAGAATCTAGTTAGAAGGATTTCTCATCACACACCAAATTATCAGAAAATCAATCTTTTACCTGCATACCTAGCTACTCATCCTTGCAAACCCATCTGTCCCAAATACTCTTTCTTAGTTCCTTTTTGTGAGTCAATCCCAAAATCTAAAGAACGTATGCTATGTTGGGTATGGAAGTGAAAATTTCAGACTTAAAAGTAAAAGTACATACAATTCAAGGAACTAAACATAACAAAAAGGTAAAAGTGAAAGGACGTCTTAAGGATTTTTGTCTAATAGATTAACTTGGCCAGCTGTAGCTTATTAAAAAAAAATAACACAAATTCAATCCAACCACACATGATATGATCTAATGGTGTATAAACTGCTTGCTTATACTGCTTTCCCGCGCAGCTGCGCGTGATAGCACTGCTCTAATTTGAAAACCGCCAGTTGTTGATAGTAGAAATCCATGGACTAAATTCTACCACCCCTGTCTGAGAAACTTTGTATCATAAATGGTGCCGGACAAAGCCTACTTACCAAAATACAACATTTATATCATCAGCCAATTTCAACCGTACTTACTTTCTATATAAACTCATTCAGCTGAAAACAATGTATCTAAATCAGTTGGGTATCTCTCATTGTTTTTCAAACTACCTATAGATCCAAGGCAGCTATTTATCATAGATGGCTCAACATCATACCATTTCAGGTCTAATTGGGAAGCTTATGATTGACTCGGAGGTTCACTGCGATGGTGACAAAGGAAAACACTCGAAAAGTGCACTGGGTTAAATGGAGTAAGGTTAACGAGCCTCTTAGTCAAGGTGGCCTGGGCATTAGTGGTCTTAAGATAATGAACAAAGCTTTAATATCGAAATGGTGGTGGCATCTTGGCAAAGAAAATAACTCCCTGTGCGCTAAAATAATTAAGGAAAAGTATGATTTTTTGGATCTAGGCTGGCGAACTAAAAAACCGCAGCAAGCTCATGGTCTAAGCCTCTGGAAAAGCATTTACTCTACTGCAGATTTCTTCTTTGATAACACTATTTTCAAGGTTGGAAATGGAGCTAAAATCAGATTGTGGGAAGATAGATGGCACGTCGACGGATCACTGGAGGTGCTTTGTCCGAATCTATACAATAGTTCTTCTACTAAAGGCATATCCCTGCAACAAGCTTTTTCAGCTTCTTCCAATGGATTTCAGTGGAATTTGGGCATTACAAGAAGACTGTATGATAGAGAGATACAAGAGTTTTCTCGTATTACTGCTATTCTCGACTCTACTGTGCTAGACACCAATGAGATAGACCAACTAATCTGGCTCGGGATAAATCGGGTGAATTTTCAGTTAAATCTGCCTACAATTCTATGGCGATCACTCGCCCAGTCAACTTTTCCCCAAGAAAGCGTATCTTGAGTAAAAATTGGCCACATAAAATAGGCTTCTTCTTATGGCAAGCCTACTTGGATGAATTGCCAACTTTGGTGAACTTACATAGAAGGAACTGTGCTCTACTCCAAATGGAAACCAAATTGTGAACCTCCGCAGTTTCTGCCATTCGCATCAAGAATCTGCCAATCATATTTTTCTTAATTGCAATTACGCTAACAAAGTCTGGAGCTACTTCTTCACTGCTGCAGGTAAGACTTTTCAACCTCCTACTTCAATCAGGTCACTTATATCTAATTGGTCTTCTACTTCCCTCTCTGGAGTGTGTAAGGAGTTATGGAATCGTCTTTATGCAAGCATCCTATGGACCTTGTGGCTGGAACGTAATGAAAGAACGTTCAATCATAAGGAAAAATCTCCTGAAGCCATTATTTTAGAAGTTAAATTGAAGACCTTAGCTTGGGCTAGTAACCTGCCTTCTTTCTCTAATATCGTAATTGAGGATATCATTGTAAATTGGGTTTCGAAATTCTTCGATCCTCCATAAAATTTTCTTGGTTTTGCTCCTTTTTTGGGTCCTTGTGACATGCATTGGATATAACCTTGTACCTCTTTTGGGCTTTGCCTCTTAGCATTTGCTTCCGTCAATATATTATCTTTACCGATCAAAAAAAAAAAAAAACTGCGATGCTGACAAATATTACAAAACCTGGAAGCACCACGAAGACGTTCCTAATGCAACCCAACATATATCTGACGTTAGAGTTGCCGAAGGACATGGAACTACTTCAGGTTGTATCAAGCGATGGAACATTGTTGTTGGTACGAGTTTATTACGATTCAAAGCACATAAATTGCACACAACTATTAGTTGCGTACATTCTTTTTATATGTTGCGTTTATCTGTACACTATAGTTGTGTTCGCAGCTGGCCGAAACGAATTTACCCTTGAGAAAACAACATACAATGATGAAACAAGGACCATATGTCACAGTAACATTGATGGAGACATGATGAAGAAATACAAGAAGTTTGATGCAATTCTTGTAGTTACATCTAACGCTAAGGGACATGGTAGTACTGTGAGCTGGACTATCGAATATGAGAAGATTTACGAGGATTCTCCAGTTCCACTTGAGTATCTAGGTCTCTTCCAGTCGTTAGGACGTGAACTCCCACATTTGCACATCTCAATAAATTCCCCTCTATGCTGTATTTGGACCGATATCCCTCCAATGATTGTTGGTCAATTCCTATATGTATGGTGTTTGTGCAATAATAAATAGTATGTGGAGTTATCACAATCTAAATAGTGTGCATAGACACAGGTATGGTTTGTTTATTTCTTTTTGTTATCATCTCTGTTTTAAGGTGTATCATATACTATGTCATTGGAGCGGTTTCTAGTCAGTAGTCTATGTGCACACCCTCATCATGAGCTATTTTGTATCAAAATGCTGTTTCTTATACTGTTTGCATGAATCGCGCCTTCAAAGATAAGTCGACTGCAGCCCTTAAGCTAATTGAAAAAAATATACTTGACATGCTATTGCATGTTGGCTTAATCTGCAACCAGCTTTCAAAGGAAAGATGTTGTGTTGGAACCCCCTCGAGTTCTTCTCAGCTCTTGTTTTGTGTTCTAGTTATTTTTGTCCTATCTGTTGTCGTTTTGATGTGCAGGCGGCAGGCCAAGGTCTTGGTTACTGGCAGTTGCTCCTTCTTTTACTCGTTTTTGTTCGCCGATGGATGTATATGTTGACAACGAAGTTTTTCTAAAAATGTCACCACATCTAATTCTCTACAGTGGTCACCATGCGGTAACACGAATATTAAACCGTCCCGCCGGATGAGCAGAAGCCACGAATTTGTACAGAATCAAGAAAGGAAGGGATCAACAAAGTGAGTACGTACAGTTCGAACGAACGGTGGAATAAGACCGGCTAGTAATTGCCTGCCCAATCAGATCAGATAGCTTTCAAACCCACTTTCTTTTTCTTTTGAGAATGCTCCTAATACGAGAGATAATGGTGTTAGGCCTCGCTAACATATGAAAAATGGTTCGCAAAAAAAGACAAGGTTTCACCGTGGGATTTTTAAGATGGGTTAATATGCAAAAAAAATAAAAAAATAAAATAAAATAATGGGCTATTTAGCCAAAAGAGTACTTTTTCACGGTCATATGGACGGGTAAACATTTTACCTGGGTCAAATGGTCAGTACTCTTTTTCATTTGAAAGAGACTGAACTACCCTTCAAATCACGCTACTTAATATCTTCTTCTCGTCTTCTCCGTCGCCTCAAACAGAAATCAGATCTAAAAAAGCCATTACAAGCTCTCGTTTTCCATTAGCTTCTGCATCTCATCTTCTCCATTACCAAACAACAAGTACCATCGTCTTCGTCTTCTTTCTACACTGTCTCAATATCAAACCAGTAACATCATATTCCTCTACCATCTCTATCTCCTCCACAATCACCAACACCAACACCACCATCGACATCATCAACTTTATCCAACAACAGTACCATCATAGGTACCAGCAATACCACCATCAAAATGGGTTTTCTGTGTGCGTAATTTAATTAAATTTCTCAAATTAGGATTTTATGTCAATTCGACTTCAGAAGATAAGAAATGAAGACTATGTTCAAATTGGTAAATTTCTTAACCTTAATTATGTTTTGATTGCAATTGATTTCAAATTTGTTCATCTTAATTAGATGAAACTGGTTTTATCCTGTGCTAGATTGAGTTGATGATGTGATTTTTAGATAGTGGTAAAAGTGGTTCGATTCTCAGACTTGTGAAGGATATTAATTAAACTTAAATTCTAATATTAAAATAGAAAACACACTAAAAATTATAGCAAACTCAATCAAAGATGATATCAATACTAAAAGAAACACTGAGGCTAAGATTCTACTATTTTCCAAGTTCAAAGTGATTAAACCAATACTTATATTTATGCAATTTTCTTGTTTAATTTGATTCTAAAATATTGCAATAAGTAGATTTTCAAAAGTAATAATTGTAAATACCAAGTATGAAGCATCAAAAGTCTTAAAACTAAGCATACTTCATCAAAATAGATCACAATCACTCAAATAAAAATCATATTCAATAGTAGTTCAAGGAAAATAATCATATAATTATTGCAAATAAAAAGATAAAATAGAATATACCACTTTTTGTTGGAAAAATAGCTTCCTCTATCGCCTCAGCAATGGGATTTAGCTCCTCATGTTAATCATGATCTCAAAATATGTGTTTGTTGCTCAAAAGATGATTAAAAGAGTGAAAAGTAATAACACAGACTGTTTGCAACAGTGTATTAGTGTTGCAAAACAGCTGTTACAATGGACCCGTTACAGAAAAACTGTTGCTTTGTCGCTGATTTTAAGACCCTAGAATACGACTGCCCTGCGCAGCTTAATGTTCTTCAGTTGTTAAACAACGACACTGTTCTGCGATTGTTTACCGTGTGTCAATATTCTTCGCGTTCTTCTTCTTCAGCAGCAGCAGAAACAGAGTTTGGTAAAGCTCTGATTTCTTCTTCTCTGGCTCTCCTTAGGTTCCCAAACTCTCGACACCTCTTCTATATTACCCAAGACATCTATTTATATCAAAAATACCGATTAAATCTCTCCCAAATCTTCCAAAATCTCTTTACTTCTCTTCACGGCCAAATTGCGGCAATTTCTTGTTTTAGAATTTCTACGCGTTTCTGGGCTTTCCTTTTTATTCTAAACTCTTCCTTAGATAGATACAAATCTTTGGGAAGGTTTACAGCGCTTTAATCTCTCTAAAATTCCCTAAAACGGGTCACACACGTGACTTTCCATATTTTCTGTTGTGAGAAAAATCCGTCGATTGAACCCAGTCTAATCGATTTAAAAACCCATATCAGATTCCTAGATCCATAAGGAGTCTATCCTATGAAAATCAGAGGTTTATTCGACCTCAAACTCCTCCAAATCACGATTGCCAAAACTGTTCTTCACTGCACTATTTTCCCCAAAAACCTGGTTTTTGAAATGTTGAAGATGGTTGCCCCTTATCCAGAGTAGGGTGCGATTAGCAACTGTCTGGAAATGGGATGCCCCTTAGTAATTAGGTTACCCCTTATCCAAAGTGAGAGTCCGAATAGCAAATGTCCTCCGGGTGCTTTCCGACAACTTTTCGAGCCAATTTTTTCCAAAAATGTTTATTAGCCAAAAATACCTACAAATAAATAAAACACCATAATAAGTACAAAAATGAGCCCTAACAATATATAGAATCGAGACAAATCGGACACAAAAATGTGTCTATCAGTTGAACAGACATGGCGAAACTGGTTTCATCCTATACTAAATTGGGTTGAATTTGCTTTCACCCATTTTAAACTATGATGAAACCAGTTACATCCATAGGTAGGATGAATCTATGATTTTTGAATTAGGTATCACTCATTGTAAACAAAGGATGAAACTGGTTTCATCCTATAATAAATTTGGTTTCGCCCATTTTAAACTAGCTAGCAACTGGTTTCATCCTATACTAAATTGGGTTGAATTTTCTTTCACCCATTTTAAACTAGGATGCAACTGGTTTCATCCTATACTAAATTTGTTTGTATTTCATATTTATGTTTGAGGTTACTGATGGTTGTTGGAGGAGAAGATGTTCATGGGTTTATTGGGTTTGGTTTGAATTGGTGTTTGGTTGAGAAAATTTGAGCTGGGGGGATCTGATGTTGCTAAGAAGATGTGAAATTAAGGGTTTTACAGGCATGCAATGGTGGTGATTTGAGATGAGATTGCAATGGTGGATTTGAGTTGTTCTTATTCACGTACATGTTGAAGGAGATTACTCTGTTTTTTGCTGAGATTGCATATTACTCTGGTTTTTTTTCCAATTGTTGTATGGAATATCCACATACTCTGTTTTATGGTATTATATTGTTTGTTCCTGTAATTTTTAGTGGATTTGCAGATTACTCTGTTTTTCTCCAAGGAGATTACTCTGTTTTTTGTTGAGATTGCAGAGTACTCTGTTTTTCTCCAACCTTTACTAACCCAGTAAACATTTGAAGAAGATGGGGACATATGGGTCTGTTCCAATTAATTCATAAAAAATATTCTGGGTGAAATAACCAAACATAATATTTAAACAGTATTTTTTTGATTAGTGTCCATATAAACAGTATCAAATCCTGCCAGTCTGTTTCACCCAAGAATTGTTGGTTTTGGTCTTTTTAACCAATTTTGTGAAAAAAAGAAGGTTTCTCTTAAATATAGCCATGCCTTTTTTAACTATAACCCACATAAAATAAGTCATTAATTCAACCAAACGGGTTCTTATGATTATTTACATAACCCATAAAATTATAGGTAATTTTTATATGTGGAAATTTCTGAGGAACCCAAGTTTGGTTCCTTTCTCTTCCATAAACCCATCATTTAGATATTTTTCATACGTAGCCCAAAAAATATAATCTACGGTCAAAATTAATAGTTTTAGTTTAGATTCATAGTTCACATTTTCAAATGGACTAATTTAACCTTAAATAATTAAGGTACCAATAATAAATATTTTTTAACAAAATTCCGTTGATTATGGTCATTGGCGCATTTTGTGGGGTTTGTAATTGGAATTTACCATTTTTATGGTCAATTAATCTCATACCATATAATTTCAGGTGATTATGGTTACTTTTTTCTTCTTCCCTTGTCTCCTCATTCATTGAGAATAATAATGCGGATTTACTGATATTAAAGCGACCATCGATTCGGGTGCTATTATTTTCGGCAAGTTAGACTTTATTCTTTTCTTGTTTCCCGATTCCAACCTTTATGGCCTATTATCCTCTTTGTACTCTTCTTCCTCTCCAGATTAAACTCTAATTTGCATGAACAGAAGAAAAAAAAAAAGCGACACTAGCTGTCGATCATTTTCAGGTCAACTCTTTCGAAATTTATTTTTCAATTATGTGATTTTTGATCGGTAATCATCGATCAAGGTGAGTGTTACCCTATTTCATTCTTGTTTGTAATATTAGCTAAAGTTGTGAAAATATGAGTTTCCGTCGCAACTGATGAATTCCTTTTTGGATCTTTCGTTTAGAATCTTTAGATGGATATACAAACATGCTTCGTTTTTGATTGCATATAAAAGCCCCCATATATTCTGTAATGTGTTTATTTCTTTTGATTCATGTTAAATCAGTTGCTGATTTGATACTTTATATTAACGATTCTATTTCATATTCATAACGTTTTTTTCCTTGAAAATTTGAATTTTCACCCTATTTTATTTCGGTGAAAATACTATTTCTCACCTATTCTTTTAGTGAAAATTTGGGTTTACCTGTCACATTTATTGTGAAAAATTCTTTATTCACTTGGATTTTTACGTTAAAAAAAATCATATTTCACCAAAATTGTATTTTCACCCTTTTATATTCATGTGAAAAATGTATTTTCACCCTTGATAAGATGGAATTTTCACAATTTTACGGAATTACAAGTGGAAACCGGAATTTTTATTAATCACATAACACAACCTTAACTGATGACAATTGAGATATTCACTAGAAGGAATAAGGTGAAGTTAAAAATTGCAATTATCACAAATCACTAAGCTATGAAAATCCGAATTTTCATATAATTCGTGAAATGTTTATTTAAAAAAAAATCGTGAAAACTAGAATTTTCACAAGCCAATAAATCCAAATTTCTGTAATTCATGAAAATAATTTGAAAATTTATGAAAATTAAAATTTTCACAAGCCAATGAAAATTCAAATTTTCATATAACTCGTGAAAATTTGTAATTTTATGAAAACTAGAATTTTCACAGGCTAATGAAAATCCAAATTCGTGAAAAATTGAAACTTTTCTAAATCTCTTAAATGGATGGTGCGTTGAGCATATTTTTAGGAATTACTTAAAGTAGTTTTTTACGGAAACTATTGTTGAGTAGTTATTTTGAGAGAGTTTTTTTTGGAGTAATTTTAGGGAGTAATCTAATTTGAATTCTACAATGTCGTTATTTTAGGAGAGTTTTTCTTGGGAGTAATTATTCTATTTGAGATTAATCACGTTTTCTAGCAAAAAATTTTTTCAAAATTTATTAATTTCCTTTATAACATAAAAGATATTTTAGGAATCATATGTTATTGTAACTAATTATGGGTTCTTTATATATAGAATCTTAATTATCGATTTTTAATATACAAAATATTTATTTGGGCTAAAAATAATTTTCAAATCCCTAAATCAAAAAAATAAAATAAAGTTAATCATGTAATTTTCATAATTAGATTTATGTAATATCTACTCATATATAATTGATGATGTAGAATACCCATGATTGAGAAAAAAGAAAATCATCTTAGAGTTTTTTTATAGAATTAATGCTTACGGAGTTTTAAAACTGATTTATGATTTTCATTTTTCGATTGTTGTGGTGAAGTTTTAAAGGAATGGTTAGGATATATAACCTGAATTGATAATCAAGATTTGGAAAAAATAACATTGTTTTATATATGAGGTGAAAAGTTGGGTTTAGTTTTTTTTGGAGGAAAAGTGAAAAATTAAGGTCTATAATAGGGTGATTTGCAAGAATAATGAGAGAACGATTATATACAATTGAAATATAATTTAGTTTGGATAAAAAGAGGAAAAGTGAAAAATTAAGGTTTATAATAGGGTGATTTGCAAGAATAATGAGAGAACGATTAGATACAATTGAAATATAATTTAGTTTGGATAAAATAGTACTCCCTCTGTCCTAAAATTTCTGTCCTCTATTCTATTTTCGTCTGTCCTAAAATTATGTCCAGCTTCTGTTTATAATCATATTTTTTAGTCAAACTCTCAAATATATCCTTAATTTTTATACTCACAAAACTATTTTTGAAATAACCAATTTAAGAAAATCTTAAATGAAATCTTTATAATAGGAAACAAATCTTTTTAATATCAATCCTATTTATCTTCATTCTATTTTTAACCAAAACTATTTAACAGGGATATATATATATACATAAGAGAGGATTAAAAAAATTTATGACAAATTTAAAATTTCATGTCAGTGTATAGACGAAAAGGAAATAAACTAGATCTTCATTTTTCAATTTGTTTTCCCTCTAAATGAATTTTTTTTGTTTTCCCTCTAAACTCCCAGTGGTTTTGGTCTCTCAAGTGTCACGGCGGGAAAACTAAACTCAGTTGGAGTGAATTTTTTAACAACAATTTATCTTATAACCAATGCATACAATTTTTTTTATCTTCTTTTATAACATATCTAAAAATAACAATATTACCAAACATGTATTTTCTTACATGCTCATATATTTATTTTTAATTAATAATAACGCATCATTTAATAGGGGTAATTTTGTATACTCCTTCGGTCTACTTAAAATCTGACTTAGTCAAAGCGGACTAAAATTTTAGGACGGAGGGAGTAATACTTAGGGTTCATATTTTAATTAGGAAAAAGTACGATTATTATTTAAAAACTAAGACTCATTTCGTTTTAACTTAAACTTTTTGAAACTATAGTTAATAAAAAACAGGGCCTACATTTAAGAGAGCCAAAAAAAAAAAAAAAAAAAAAAAAAAAAAAAAAAAAAAAAAAAAAAAAAAAAAAAGCCTGTAGACTGTAGTTGTAGAGTAAAAGGGAGGCTTTGCACGAAATACTTCCCATTTCCCACGATATGCATGCATTTGTACTGGTCGCATGAGGTTTTGTTTGGCATTAATCTATTTAGTCATCTCCTGTACAATCAAAGCGGATGAGATCAAGTATGGAATTTATACATAATGGGACTATGGGAGTATCATGTGCGAGTAGTCTGTATCCACCGGTATTGCAGTCCATAACCATAAACATGGAACTGGATCATGAAACAGGAAGGCCACACATATCACCTACCATATTACTGGAAACTCAGAGACCTACCTAATTTTGAAAACCAGCTCGCAAAGATGAGGTTATCCCATTCCAAGGTTTATAAAATTTCCCAAATTCAAAAGATCTAGCTATGCGATGTGGAACTAGTTCTAACAACTGAAATCATAAATTCATGTAAGTTATTGAACAGAAGCGGAAGGAAAAAAAAGTTTTGAGGTACCAATATAAAAAACAAATTAACTCTTCCAAAATCATCTGTTGGGTAATATGCAAACTGAATTGATCCAACTGTCAAAACTCAGGAGCTTTTTAGTTAGCAAAATAATGATATGGTACAAGGGACCCTAGTTAGTAAGTTCGCGAATGATTCGCGAATCATTCGCGAATTTTACCGTCTTATTTGCGTACATTTGCAACTCCGAACCCAAGTCGCGTATTATGTGGCATTCCCGGATTATTCGCGAATCGTTCACGAATTTTACGTATTCCGAATGATACGTCCGCTTAATTCGCCATAAATTCTTTAGCTTTTACTTTGCAAAGACTCCACTTTTTGGGCTTTACTGCCTCCCGAACATACACGAGCGAATATTAGACGTGTTGTAATTTTTATGAAACAAAAACGACTGAAGAGATTTGAAGGTGAAGGTGAGAGAGATCTCAAACTCACTAACCAAGCATCTAAACCACTATACGACGTCCTTTTGGATAACTAATGTTGTATATATTATTAATATCATCATATTGAGTTTATTTTTTCCTTAAATAACTCACACATATGCATAAAAATTGGTCTATGACCTTATAAATACAAATTATTTGTTATATATAGATACCGAATTTTCAGAACCGAACTCACATTTATAAATCGAATTATACACATACGTATGCCGTTCCGAATTAATGACGAATCACGTCCCGTTGACCGAATTTTGGACCGAATCTGGATTTTACAAAACCGTATAATACTCGTACGTTTGCCGTTCCGTACGTTTGCCGAATCCCGAATTGCTAACTAGGCAAGGGACTCTTCCCATTGGTAAAAAGGCATAACGCTTAAGCCTAAGGTCTCACAAAAATTATCAGCAAAAAAAAGGTCTCACAAAAATTAGGATAAAAACCTTGCCAAAAGGTGAACAGCGTGTTAGTTAACCGTCTTTTCTTGAAATTTAAAGTACCAGTATGGTCCTGAGAGACTCCCTGACCACACGATTCTTGGACCATATATTATTTTAGTTCTTGTCCAAAGCCTACAACCTCATCGCAAATCTTTTCTTGTCCAAAGCCCTTTAATTCTTCAATAAATTCTCAACAAACTTCAAATTAAAATATGTATAGAAATAAGAAACAACACCGAAATTCAGCCATACCTACTTTCTATATAAATTAACTCATTCAGCTGAGACCAATTCATCAAAATCCGTTGAGTAGCTTTTATCATTTTGCTAGGTATATATCTAAGGCAACTACCAACAGCAAATATCAAAAATGGCTCAACATCATACCATTTCAGGTCTTCGTGGGAAGCTTGTGAATGAATTAGAGGTTAACTGCAATCCTGACAAATACTACGAAATATTTAAGAACCACGAAGAGCTTCCTAATGCAATGCCACATTTTTATAGCAGCATCAAAGCTATCGAGGGGCATGGAACAACTTCCGGTTGTGTCAAGCAGTGGGACTACACTAAGGGTATGCGCATTTATCGATTTGATACACAAAAGTTGTGCAAAGTTAATTAAATTTATACGATTTTTGTTTGTTTTTTTCTTCGTATTCTGCCCCTAACATCAATTTCTTACCTTTTATAACTATGGCGTGTGTGCATGTGTATTATGTTTGTGTATATAAATGATAAGACATTGTATGTTCATGAGAAAACAACGTACACTGACGAAACAAGGACGCTATATCATGAACTCCTTGGAGGTGATTAGACGAAGGATTACAAGAAGTTTGATCTAACTGAGAATTATTATGATCTCATGATAATCAAGAGTCAAGATTTGTTACAGAGATGAAAGAAGAAAGAGTTATTTTATTTCAGATAAAGAAAACGTTAACAAATAATATCACAGTTGAGACATATTTATTACAGACTTTAATACAATTGTCTTATTCAAACAGGATATAGATATCTGACTGAATAACCAATGATACTCCTAATATTCCTATTATCCCCCCTCAAACTGATAGTGGGAACAACAATCAGTTTGAAAGAGAAAACAATACTCAGGAACAGAAAAAGAAACATGTCTATTAACTGGCAATCCACAAATAGGTCTTGAAGTAGGAGCAGAAAAACCAGTAACTAATGTTGTTGAAGTAGACGTATTTGCAGAACTGTCTGAAGGAGAATCACTTGCTGTAATAGTTGAAGTAGAAGTACCAATTGCAGAATTGACTGAGGAAGAGGTAGATGACCCAAGCAACTATTGCAGTAGAGAAGTAAAAGTTGGAGCACATAATCCTTTTGTAGACAAGTCTGCCAACTGATGATCTGAGGCAATATGCTGATTGACCATCCTCTGGTAACATCAATACACAAAACTACTCTAACTGTAGTGGTCTTAACAACATGACTAAAAGTCTCTCCATAGTCAATTCCATCTTATTGATTATACCCCTGAGCTACTAATCTTGACTTACACCTATCCACTGTACCATCTGATTTCAACTTAACTCTGTAAACCCATTTACATCCCAAGATATTCATATGAGGTTCGGGATCCACCAAATCCAATGTGCCATTTCTTTGCAAAGCAGCATTTTCATCTTTCACTGAAATTTTCCATTCTGGAATTTGAATTTCTTCTTAAAAGCTTTTTGGTTCAGATGGAGTATTAAGAAAAGTAGCAAAAGCAGATAGAAGACGATATTTTACAAAAGCATGAGAAACATGATTAGGAAATACTTTTGATTTTGTAATACCTCTTTGAGACCTTGTTACAACTGTAGAAGAAGGAATTTGAGCTGATGGAATTGATGGAATATCCTCAATGACATGAGAATCAGATGATGAAGAAATTTGGTCATTAGAAAAATAAAATTCAGTTTCAGAGAAAATAATATGTCTGGATATATATGTATGTTCTTTTTAAAACTGGATTGTAACACTTATAGCCCTTATGTAATACACTATAACCAAGAAAAATGCATTTTACAGATTTTGGAGATAATTTATCAGGCCTAGAGTGTCTTAAGAAAGGATAACAAACACAACAAAACACTCTTAGAAAATAATAATCAAGTATATCATTGTACAAAACTTGAAATGGAGACTTATCATGAAGAATAGGAGTTAGAGTTCTGTTTATGAGATATGTCGCTGCTATGAAAGCATCATACAAGTAGTTTTTTGGACAAGAAGCATAAGCAATGTATTACCCATCTCAATGGTATGTCTATGCTTTCTTTCAGCAAGACCATTTTTCTGGTGTCTTTGGACAAGAAATTCTCAATTGAATACCAGAAGAATCTAGAAAAATTTTAAAATGACCTTTGACCAACTCACTAGCACCATCAGTTTGAAAAGATAAAATCTTTGTTTGAAAGAAGTTTTCAGTTAAACTTTTAAAGTGTTGAAAACAATGTAAAGCTTCACTCTTAAGTTGCATTGGATAAATCCAATGAAATCTACTAAATTCATCAGTAAAGAGTATGTAATATCTATATCATGTTAATGAAGCAACATGAGAAGGACCCCACTCATTACAATGAATCAGTGCAAGTGGAGATGAAGCATAAGATGGAGACAATGAAAAAGGAAGTATTTTACTTTTTGCTAATTGACAGGGATGACAAATACTCTGAGATTTAGAAGACTTAACAATGATGTTTTTATGATTATGAAGCTGTTGAACTATTTTTGAGGAAGGATGACCTAATCTTCTATGCCAAACTTGAGATGGAGCAACAAGAGATGAAAAAGCATACTGCAACATATGAGATGAAATTGGATACAGATTATTAACCATCTTACCCTGAGCTAATAGAACATGACTCTGTAAATCCCTTATTTCATATCATGAAGAATCAAAAGTAATATAACATGCATTGTCCTTTGTAAACTTAGCAACTGACAGCAAATTATGTTTCATATCTGGCACATGTAAAACATTATCAAGTCTAAAGATTGTTTTTGGTGTATGAATCTGAGCATTACCAATAAGAAAAATAGACAGAGTCTTACCATTTCCAATCACAACAGTATCCTTGCCTTTGTAGTTAGAAGTATTTTATAGCAAAGTTCTGTCTCCAGTTATATGTATTGAATCACTACTGTCAGAAACCCATAGAGTATTTGATGAAGAAAGATCATCATGAACATTCAAACTAGTAAATGCATATTGAGTAGAACTAGAAGGAGCAGCTGGGTCAGCAGAACAGTTGACTTGAGTATCATAAGTAACAAAATTTGCTTGAGCTCTATAACCAGATGTAGTACCACCACTACTTGAGTTTTCAGTTGAATGTGAATGATACCTAAAAAAGCATCTTGTAGCAATATAGCCAGTCTTCTTACAAATTTGACAGTACATTTTTGAATAATCCATATAAGGTCTCCTACCCACATTTAAGCTTGACCCATTAGAAGAATTTGAATTAGAACCAAGTTGATATTGACGGTTCTTATAGTTGGCACCATTTCCAACTCTATTGTTACCACCATTCCTTCTGTTATTACCATTATAACTAGTAGAACCATTTCTTACATACCAAGCAGTGGAATTATGCTCATCATAAACATTTGTAGTTTGATGATGTCTTTCAACTAAGAAATGCTCATGAGAAAGTAGTCTTTCTTTTAATTCACAAAAAGTATATGGTGTTTCTCTATTCTGTGAAGAGATGACAAACATATCATAATCACTGACCAATCCATTCAATACAAACATTAGTAGATCTCCATCATTAATCTTTTCTCCAATTGCTGTTGATAGACACATTTTTGTCTCTGAATTGTCCTCAGTGTCTCTATTGCTAGTGCTTGATTTTGTACTTATTATGGTGTTTTTATGTTTGTGTAGGTGTTTTTGGAGAAATACACTTGTGTGGAAAAAGTTGCTCAAAAAGTGCTATTTGGACCCCTGGAGGACATTTGCTATACGGACCCCGGATTTGGCTAAGGGGAACCCAAGGTTATGTGTAGCCCAAATTCATCCTCAGAACCCAAATTTGTCCTCAGCACCCATATGTTATTCGCAACCCTACTATGGATAGGGGGAAACCCTTTCTTCCCCACGGTTTTAACATTGTTTGCGGGAAAGTGCAGGTTTGAATATTGTTCACCTACGGAGTTTGATGTTCTCAATTTGGAGGAGCTGTGGCGAGATTCAATGACTCCAATCGACTCATTCTAGCCTGTTACACTCACACAGGACTGGTAAGTCCTTTAGATTCGGAAAACGTGGGATGAATACGTGGATTTTTTACACATCAGGGAGTACGTGTGTGGATGAGATAATTACGGGATTGCATCGTGATTTTACGTGTTTGGATAGAGCTTGGCCGCTGCAGAAGCGTGTGCGAGTTAGATAAGGAAGAAACAGCACTCGTTGACAACGTGAGAAGAGAAGAATGGGAAGAAAATATTCCCGAGAAGATATCCCTTCACTGCTGAATAAAGAGAGATTACTGAGAGTTATTACGGAGATTTTTCTTCGCCTGTTGAGTATAAATATCACCCTGGGGTAGCAGAGAAGGTTTACAGAGAGCTTGGGAGATTATAGAGTATCACAGAGTCGAGAAAATCAAATTCCAGAAATATTTTTCTGCTGCTGCTCATCTGAAGAACGCGAAGAACAGACCATCCAAGACAGTCGTTTTTCAACAGTGGAAACGACACACAGCTGTGGGTCAAGAATCAGCGACAGTACAGTTCTATCGTTCTTTTCTGTTTGTAACACATATAACTGTTACAAACCCGGTTATCATTGTTTCTCCCATTTCATCATTTGTAAACACCATTTGAGCAATGAAATCAACTTTTGAGCGTGTTTTCCTAATGATGAGCTAAACCCAATTCTTGGGGCGACGGAGGAAGCCATTCTCTCAAGAATTATGTGGTAATGTTTATTTTATAAATTTATGCAATATTTTTATATGATTAATTGCATTGATAAAAAAATAAATTAAATGATTCTTATTATCAAATGTGTTTTCTCTTGATGATGCATGCTTAGTTTTAGACTCTTGATGCGTTATACTTGCGACTAACATTTGATATTTTGGGAATCTGATTTTGGCAATACTTTAGAATCGAATCAATTTTTTCAATTGCATGATTTAAATTAATTTAGAACCACATAAGTATTGATGAATGGTGAAATCCTAACTCCACCCTCTCCATAATTTCCACAACATATCAACATTTATTTGATTTGTTTTCTTTGCTTTAAAATTAAGTCTAAAATCTATTGCTTTCACAAGTCTCAACGAAATTTTTACTACAACTCAACTTGAAATCACATCAATATTTTGCGCCGCCGACGCGGACTTTCCTTTATGCTAGAGTTTTTTAGATTTTTTTTTTTAGGTTTTTATTTGTTTTTCATTTTTATTTTATTTGTTCTTCTTTACGTTTCTGGGTTTTTGTCTTTTCCTTACAGATTTTGGAATTTGGAGCGAAAGAAAAATTTGCCAAAGCTTTTGGTGAATACTTAAAGATTTGGAGTAAAAGCAAAGCGAAAGGAGCGAAAGAAAAGAAGAATAAAAATTAATTAAAAAAAAACAGAGAGAGAGAGACAATTTTTTTAGAATTTTTTTTTAGATTATCTTTTTCTTTTGCACTTTATTTTTGGACTTTGGACTTTGGACTGTGGACTTTGGGACTCTATTTTTTTTTAAAACCCTACAGAAGGGTAGTTTAAATATAAAATGTTTGCAGAGAAGGACGGCGATTACGATATCGCCTCGGCCCCTCGGGTTCGTACATGACATAGGAGTCGTGGCCCGAGTCGACTTTAGCA
Organism: Papaver somniferum; assembly: GCF_003573695.1. NCBI lineage: Eukaryota > Viridiplantae > Streptophyta > Magnoliopsida > Ranunculales > Papaveraceae > Papaver > Papaver somniferum. The sequence goes on along the minus strand of NC_039362.1, from coordinate 189,185,455 downwards.
GTTCATCCCCCGTCTGGTACGGGAGGTAGTTTGTCGAAACACTCGCGAATCTCCTATAAGCGAGTTACTGTATTCCTTCGTTTGCATATATGCTGAGGATTTGAAAAAGGCTGCTTTAATTTCCTAGTAAAGGGGAAGGACTTGCCATACAAGATAAGGGTTCGGATTTCATCACCGTTCCCTTCTTGCCCGCCTTAGGAAAACGAAACCAAACGCGAACCTAAGCCTAAACTTTGACTAGAACGAGACCTATAGGGTAACGAGCTTAATAGGAAAGTCATTCGAAAAATATTGGTTACTCTTTTAAGCATGCTTCAAAGTTCATGATGGTTTCTGTGAGTTGAATACGCCGCCTTGTAACGCCGGTGAGGCCTTGGGTATCAAAGCTCCATTGAGCTTCCCTCGTATCGATTCAACTTACTTAAACTCGGATTGATTCCAGAGGGGTTTGATTAAATTGTAACGAATTCCCTTTAGAAGGATTAGAAGCTGGTCTAGAAACAATCTAAGTGGAGCAATCATGCTTTTTGTTTACTAGAAATCAGTAGGTTTGCTGTGGTGGAGTCATCCTTGTTTGTGTTTGCATAGAACTTCCTCTCCTTTTAGGATTTCTTTCTTTATCTTTTGTTTTTCTAGTGTATGCCCAAGGTTATTAAAGAGCGTCCTTGGAAAAGAAACACTCTAGGTCGTTTGATTAGTGATAGACCTAGTAGTTCTTCTTGTGAAAGCGGGGAGCTTGAAGACACTTCTTTTGAGAGCCCTGTTTTTGGAAACTTCAGTTTTGAGAATCTGTCTCTTCGTGAGAAAAATACCCCTAGTACTTCAGTTGTGCCATCAATGGAAACTTTGAGAGATTAAATGTTCCCAACTAGGTCCACCCGAGCTTCGTGCATTAAATTGCCAGCCACTACGGCTAATTTCGAGATAAAACCTAGTATTCTTCAGATGATTCCTATATTCTTAGGGAAAGATGATGAGAACCCTTATTTTCATATTAGGGACTTTGAGGAAATTTGTGGGACAATTAGAATAAAAGACCTTACTGATGAAGTCTTGAAACTTAAGATATTTCCCTTTTCCTTGAGAGATAAAGCCAATACCTGGCTGCACAACCTACCATCTGAATCCATTGAAACATGGCAGGAACTTATTGCTTCTTTCTATATGAAATTATACCCTAAGCATAAAACTGCGTCTGTTAGGCAGAAAACTAGTGCTAGTGTGCAACTAGAGGGAGAGTCTCTTTATAGGTTCTTAGAGAGATTCAATGATATCTTATCCCAGTGTCCTCACCATGGATTTGATAAGATGAAACTCGTAGAGATTATTTATGATGGTTTAGACTATTCAACCAAAGCCATGGTTGAGTCTATGTGCGTTGGTGAGTTCACTAGTAAAAGTGTTGATGATGCTTTTACCTTCTTAGGAGCTGTCGCTGAAAAATCTCAACAGTGGGAGTCTTGTGTTGAACCCCCCAAAAGACTCTTGGTCAATAGAGGTAGCACCAATGTGGTAGATACAAGCTTCGGGTCTGATGCTAAGTTTGCTTCTTTTTCTAGAAGGTTAGAAGCTTTGGAATTGAATCATCCTAAACATAGGTCTCTTGTTGAACCTGATGATAGGTTTAGAGCCTCTCAAGTGTCTAGTTGTGGAGTAGAACCCAGTAACTTGTTTTGGGAAGGTCAGGTTAGTGAATAGCAAGCCCATGCTGTCTATAACAATGCTAGGTTTGAGAACTGTCAGAAGTTTGACCCATACTCAGAGACTTACAACCCTGGTTGGAGAAACCATCTTAATTTTTCTTGGTCTAAGGGTCAGAATCAAGGACAGTCTAGTAATTCTCAGCCTCCCCCAGATTTTGGTTATGCTAAGAACTCTTCAGGTCAACCCCAGTTTCAGAATGAGAAAAAGATCTCCATCTTAGAAGAAACCTTTACTATGTTAGCAAAGAACCATGAGATGTTATCAAAGAACCACTGTGGTTTTCAAGAAGAAACCAGGCAGAATTTTAAGAATAATTCCCAGTCTCTTGCTAACTTAGAACTTCAAGTCGGCCAAATAGCTAAGTTTCTTAGTGAAAGAGAAGATGGAAGATTCCCTAGTCAAACTGATCATAACCCTAAAGGAGAGAAATCGTACAATCATGTGAATTCTATAACAACCCTTAGGAGTGGAAAGAAAGTTGACAATAAGGTTGCCATGCCTGATAGTGAACATGTGTAGTTCACCCTTCTGAGCCAGAAAATGAGGAGACTGATAGAGTCTCCAAAGAGACCAATGAGGGTCATGCTGAGCCCGGCTTTGTTCCCAGAGCCCCGTTCCCCCAGCTGCTAGTTCCAACTAAGAGGGAGTCCAACTTTAATGATATATTGGAGGTTTTTAAGCAGGTTACTATCAACCTCCCATTGTTAGATGCGATTAAGCAGATTCCCGCTTATGCCAAGTTTCTTAAGGATATGTGTACGCGAAAGCGAAAACTTAGTGTCCAGAAGAAAGCCTTCCTAGCTAGTCATGTGAGTTCTATTATTCAGAATACCACTACTCCTAAGTATAAAGACCCAGGGTCCCCTACTATTTCTTGCACAATAGGTAAATACCGTGTCGAGAAAGCTTTGCTTGACTTAGGAGCCAGTGTGAACTTACTGCCATACCATGTGTACCTTAAGCTAGGACTTGGTGAGAAATACCCAGATGACACTTCAGTTAGCTGATAGGTCCGTTAAAATTCCTCGTGGTGTGATCGAGGACGTTCTTATTGAGGTCGACAAGTTTATTTATCCAGTGGATTTTGTTATCCTAGATACCCAACCTGTCCCTGACCCAGAGAACCAAATACCAGTGATTTTAGGTCGCCCGTTTTTAGCTACATCCAATGCGATCATTAACTGTCGAAATGGTATTATGAATTTGTCTTTTGGTAATATGACTATTGAGCTGAACATTTTTAATATTAGTAAGCTACCCTCTGAACTAGATGACTCGAGCATAGAAGAGGTGAACATGATAGGAACATTAGTCGAGGAGTCATTACCAAACACTTTGTTAGAAGATCCATTAGAGAAATGCCTAGCCCACTTTGGGATTGATTTTGATGATGACGATGTGATTAATGAGGTGAATGCTTTGTTAGATTCAACCCCTTTGATAGACACTAATGGATGGAAACCTAAGTTCGAACCTCTACCCGTTTCTGAGTCTACCCTAGTTCCTTCGTTAGAAAAGCCTCCTAAGTTGGACCTTAAACCATTACCAGATTCCCTGAAGTATGTGTTTTTAGGCCCATCTGAAACTTTACCTGTGATTATAGCATCCGACTTGGATAGTGATCAGGAAAGTAGGCTAGTGACTGTCCTTCAGAATAACAAGGAAGCTTTAGGGTGGACCATAGCAGACATTAAGGGTATAAGTCCTACTGATTGTATGCATCATATCTATTTAGAGAGTGACACCAAACCTTCTAGGGAGATGCAACGTCGACTGAACCCTAATATGAAAGAAGTAGTTCGAACCGAGGTTCTTAAGCTGTTAGATGCAGGCATTATCTACCCCATTTCAGACAGTAAGTGGGTCAGCCCCGTTCAGGTTGTTCCCAAGAAATCCGGTATTACTGTAGTCCAGAATGATAACAATGAGTTAATCCCAACCCGGGTGACCACGGGTTGGCGTGTCTGTATTGACTATAGGAAATTGAACAAGGTCACTAGGAAGGACCACTTTCCCCTTCCCTTCATCGACCAAATGCTAGAGAGATTAGCTGGACGTAGCCATTATTGCTTTTTAGATGGATACTGCGGTTATAATCAGGTTGTTATTCCCCAGAAGACCAAGAGAAACCACTTTTACCTGTCCCTTTGGTACCTTTGCGTATAGACGCATGCCTTTCGGGCTATGTAATGCCCCTGCGACCTTTCAGCGTTGTTGAGCATATTTTCTGACATGGTAACGGTTCTTAGAGGTCTTTATGGATGATTTTTCAGTGTTTGGTTCGTCTTTCGATGAGTGCTTGCATCATTTGTCATTAGTTTTGACTAGGTGTAAGGAAAAGAATTTAGTGCTTAATTGGGAGAAATGTCACTTCATGGTTCGTTCAGGAATTTTCTAGGGCATATCGTATCTTCGAAGGGTATAGAGGTAGATAGAGCCAAAGTTGACCTTATTAAAACTTTACAGGTCCCAAAAACCGTAAGAGATATTAGGTCATTCTTAGGGCATGCAGGTTTTTATCGTCGATTCATTAAGGATTTTAGCTTGATTTCTAGACCTCTTTGCAATTTGCTTGCAAAAGACGTTAAGTTTGTCTTTGATGATGCTTGTTTAGAGGCTTTTGAGAAGCTTAAGAATTTACTCACTACCGCCCCCATAGTCCAGGCACCCAACTGGAACCTACCCTTTGAGATCATGTGTGATGCTTCAGATTATGCTATGGTGTTGTGCTAGGTCAGCGAGAAAATAAGTTACTTCATGTGATTTACTATGCTAGCAAAACTCTGAATGATGCCCAGTTGAACTATACCACTACGAGAAGGAACTATTAGCTATTGTGTTTGCCTTAGACAAGTTTAGATCCTACCTCTTAGGTTCTAAGGTCATAATCTTTACTGATCATGCTGCTTTGAAGTATCTTCTTTCCAAGAAGGATACTAAACCTAGATTGATTAGATGGATCCTATTGTTGCAGGAATTTTCCTTAGACATTAGAGATAAAAAAGGTGCAAAAATGTAGTAGCAGACCACTTGTCTAGGCTTGTTGTGGATACCCTTAATGATTCTCCTCTGTTAGGGATAGTTTTCCTGATGAACAACTGTTCTTTGTTACCCAAGCACCTTGGTATGCGAATATAGTGAATTATCTTGTTACTGGTCGAATGCCCCAACATTGGGGTAAACAAGATCGTTCTAGGTTTTTAGCCGAGGTGAAGCATTTCTTTTGGGATGATCCTTATTTGTTTAAGTATTGTCCAGACCAGATTATTAGGAGATGTATACCTGAGAGTGACCAGTCCAGTATTATTTCCTTTTGTCATGATCATGCTTGTGGGGGTCACTTTAGTGCTAAGAAGACTGCTGCTAAGATATTGCAGTGTGGATTCTATTGGCCTTCATTGTTTAAAGACTCCCATAGTCACTGTGTTACTTGTGAGCGTTGCCAGAATTAGGAACCATTTCCCGTAGGAACATGATGCCCTTGAACCCTATTTTAGTTGTTGAGGTCTTTGATGTGTGGGGTATTGACTTTATGGGTCCGTTTCCTAATTCTTTTGGTAACCTTTACATCCTTGTCGCTATAGACTATGTCTCTAAGTGGATTGAGGCGGTTGCGTGTAAAACCAATGACCATAGGGTTGTGATTGAGTTATTGAAAAATAATATACTTACACGTTTTGGTACACCGCGAGCTATAATTAGTGATGGAGGGTCGCACTTTTGTAATGGACCTCTTAGGCTTTTGGTGAAGAAATATGGTATTACAGATAAGGTAGCTACCCCATATCATCCACAAACTAGTGGTCAGGTAGAGGTTTCCAATAGGGAGATAAAGCGTATATTAGAGAAAACAGTTAATCCTAATCGGAAAGACTGGTCGTCTAGGCTTACTGATGCCTTATGGGCTTACCGTACTGCGTTTAAGACCCCCATTGGAATGTCGCCTTATCGGCTTGTGTATGGAAAGGCATGTCATTTACCTGTTGAGTTAGAACATAGAGCTTATTGGGCTGTTAAGCAGCTAAATTTTTCACTTGACAAGGCAGGAGCCCATAGGAAACTCCAGCTCAATGAGTTGGAAGAGATTCGTATAGATGCTTACGATAGTGCGAAGGAGTATAAGAACAAAATGAAACTTGTGCATGATAGAAATATTTTAAGGAAGTCATTTTCTCCAGGTCAAAAAGTTCTTCTGTATGATACCCGCTTGCATCTTTTCCCTGGGAAGTTACGTTCCCGGTGGACGGGTCCTTTTATTGTTCGCACTGTCTTTCCTCATGGAGCTGTTGAGATTGAGAAATCGGATGGTAGTAGTTCTTCGAAGGTTAACGGTCGGAGATTGAAACCATTTTTAGATCCCTTTCCTACAGGTGATGTTGAGGAGGTCCCTCTGGAGGATCCTGTTTACCCTTGGTTGACCATCGAGGCGATTGTATGTTGTATATTAGTTTTTGATTTCTCTCTTCACCCAGGTACTATCTTTCCAACTTCTCCTCGTGTTATTTTACTTTTGGTAAATTATCATGTAGATCCAGTAAAGTTACAGAACCATGTAGTTTCATCTGGATTGAGGACAACTTCTGTTCTTAATACTTCTGTTCTTAATACTTCTGTTCTTAATACGTGAACTACAATATATGGTTACTTCTGTAGATTTTGTAAGCAATGTTTTTCATTAGAAACATTGAGGACAATGTTAGATTTAAGTTTGGGGGTGGGGAAGAACTTTTTAGCTGCATTTTTGAAACTTCTAGCGTCACATAGTATCCGGTTAGCTAAGTTTACATACGGTTTCTCGCCGAAAAGATGGAAATTGGAATTGCTAGGGATAACATTATTCTGTGACATTAGAGGAAAAGACATTGGGATCTTTGACATTCAGGAGAGAACTTGTTCCTTTTAGAGGGTATCAGTGATGGACCTAACTATCCATGATGGAAAGGCAAGTAGGTCAGAAGGAAATGCCCGAAAGACAAAGCAACCTCACAATGTAGTCTTAGTTACTGGATTACGACTCTCTCTCGGTAGAAACTTATCATCATCAACAAGCGGAGCGACATAAAAATCTATGAAGAAAGTTGAAGACGTTTTAGGTTTAGAAGCAACAATAGAAAAGAATAATTCAAAAAAAAAAAAAAAAATCAAAGTTGAAGATTGAGTTACAAGAGCAAAGAAAATCAAACGATATACGTTGTTGAAGTTCATGATACCAAGACATTACAAGTTGTGAAGATCCAAGTTCTAAAGTCCTTCTCTAATGGCCATGTAAATTGTTGTCTTGTTATTTTTGTTTCCAAAAAAAAAAAAAAAAAAGTACATTTAAATTTTGTTTAATAAGGCCAGAGGGAAGTAGAAATCTATAAGGAAGTTTCAAGCATGAAATCGAATAGAAGAATTAAGTGTCAAGGTTCTACGAAGTTCGAGAGTTTATCATCAACAGTTGAAGACCGAAGGAGACGTTGTTTCTACTGAGCACTATGAGAGAGTCGAGGAGAGATGCATATTGGTTCCTTTGTTAGTCCGCTTTCCATCTGGCACAAGATCTTTCTAGCACTGGTTCAACTCATCACACGTAATTAGTCTAGTTGTGTAGCAGATGTCCCTCTCATTTTTATCTCTCTCCCAATCTTATCCAGCTGTAAAGCGGACGCATCTTACAATGTTTATCTAGCTGTGTAGCGGATATCTCTTTATCTAGCAGTATTGCGGACGTGTCTCCCCTATTCTTTGTTCAGCTTTAGAGCTGGCACCTTTAATTTCTATGGCATTCTAGTTACTTGGAGATAGGTTGAGAATCTGTATGTCCTCATAGTTCTTTGGATACTTGTGACTAATTAGAAGTCATGGTTTTGTGGGTACACCTCTGGTAAACCCTCCTGAGACTATATCTCGGTCACTAGGGCCATCTAGTGAGTTAGGCTTTTACTTTTATTAGATTTGCTCGAGGACTAGCAAATAATAAGTTTGGGGGTATTTGATAGACACATTTTTGTGTCTGAATTGTCCTCAGTATCTCTATTGCTAGTGCTTGATTTTGTACTTATTATGGTGTTTTTATGTTTGTGTAGGTGTTTTTGGAGAAATACACTTGTGTGGAAAAAGTTGCTCAAAAAGTGCTATTTGGACCCCTGGAGGACATTTGCTATACGGATCCCAGATTTGGCTAAGGGGCACCCAAGGTTATGCGTAGCCCAAATTCATCCTCATAACCCAAATTTGTCATCAGCATCCATCTGCTATTCGCACCCCTATTCTGGATAGGGGGCAACCCTTTCTTCCCCACGGTTTAACCATTTTTGGCGGGAAAGTGCTGGTTTGAATATTGTTCACCTGCGGAGTTTGATGTTCTCAATTTGGAGGAGCTGTGGAGAGATTAAATGACTCCAATCGACTCATTCTAGCCTGTTACACTCACACAGGACTGGTAAGTTCTTCAGATTCGGAAAACGTGGGACGAATACGTGGATCTACACATCAGGGAGTACGTGTGCGGATGAGATAATTACGGGATTGCATCGTGATTTTACGTGTTTGGATAGAGCTTGGCCGATGCAGAAGCGTGTGCGAGTTAAATAAGGAAGAATCAACACTCGTTGACAACGTGAGAAGAGAAGAATGAGAAGAAAACATTCCCGATAAGATATCCCTTCACCGCGGAATAAAGAGAGATTACTAAGAGTTATCACGGAGATTTTTCTTCGCCTGTTGAGTATAAATATCACCATGGGGTAGCAGAGAAGGTTTACGGAGAGTTTGGGAGATTATAGAGCAACACAAAGTCGAGAAAATCAAATTCCAGAAATATTTTTCTGCTTCTGCTCATCTGAAGAACGCGAAGAACAGACCATCCAAGACAGTCGTTCTTCAACAGTGGAAACGACACACAGCCGTGGGTCGAGAATCAGTGACAGTACAGTTCTATCGTTCTTTTCTGTTACAAACCCGGTTATCATTGTTTCTCCCATTTCATCATTTGTAAACACCATTTGAGCAATGAAATCAACTTTTGTGCGTGTTTTCCTAATGATGAGCTAAACCCAATTCTTGGGGCGACGGAGGAAGCCATTCTCTCAAGAATTATGTGGTAATATTTATTTTATAAATTTATGCAATATTTTTATATGATTAATTGCATTGATAAAAAAATAAATTAAATGATTCTTATTAATCAAATGTGTTTTCTCTTGATGATGCATGCTTAGTTTTAGACTCTTGATGCGTTATACTTGCGACTAACATTTGATATTTTGGGAATCTGGTTTTGGCAATACTTTAGAATCGAATCAATTGTTTAAATTACATGATTTAATTTAATTTAGAACCACATAAGTATTGATGAATGGTGAAATCCTAGCTCCAGCCTCTCCATAATTTTCACAACATATCAACATTTATTTGATTTGTTTTCTTTGCTTTAAAATTAAGTCTAAAATCTATTGCTTTCACAAGTCTCAACGAACTTTTTACTACAACTCAACTTGAAATCACATCAGCTGCCAAAGAATCAGCTATACTCTTAATCTTCTGAAGATAAACTACAATAGATTGATTACCTTTCTTTATTCCATGTAATTGAGTTCTAAACATATTTTTCCTAGCAAGAAATTGAATTCTAAATCTTATAGCAAGATATTCCCAAATATCTTTGGATGTTGCAATACCAAGCACATCACCACCCACAGTTTCAGTAAAAGTAGCCTTAAGACATGTTGACACAAACCGATCTAATTTTCTCCAAGAAACCTATTTTGGGTTTACAATCTCAATTCCATCAACAATTATTTTTTGTGGTGGTTCAATTACCTCATCAGTGACATAACCAAAAATATCAGTAGATATTAAAACACCCTCAAATTGATCACGCCATAACAAATAGTTTGACCCATCCAATTACATAGAAACAAAATTTGTTATATTCGTAAAAGGAAGTGAAGAAGAAGTACCAGCGGAAGTTGACATTGTTGATTCAGAATGGTTTACATTATTAATTTTGGTGGTGGTCATTGAATTGTTGTTGTTGTTGTTGTCGTTGTTGTTGATGTTGTTGTTGTTGCGTCGATTTCTTTTTGTGTTTCTATTACTGTTGTAAGTATTTGTTCTAGTAGTGACCATAAAAGAATCAAGATGAACCCTAAAATTGAATTAGGTAAAAATTTTGAATTTGTATTACCCAGAAGCTGAAAATTGTTGAGAAAATTCTTAAGATTTGATGATTAATGAGAAAAAAGATCGTTATGAATCTGATACCATGATAATTATTATGATCTCATGATAATCAAGAAACATGATTTGTTACAGAGATGAAAGAAGAAAGAGTTATTGTATTTCAGATAAAAAAAACGTTAAAAAATAACAACACAGTTCAGATATATTTATTACAGACTTTAATGCATCTGTCTTATTCAGACAGGACACAGATATCTGACTGAATAACCAATGATACTCAAGTCAATACTTAATTGACTAATATTCCTATTACTAACTCTTGTAGTTGATCCAAAGACTAATGGATATGGGATTATTGTGAGTTGTACCATCGAGTATGAGAAGCTTAACGAGGTTCTCCAGTTCCTATTGATTATTTGAAATTCTTCCACTCGCACATTGAGGATGTGAACTCTCACCTTTTGCGCTTCTGAATAATTTAGGTACGATAGTATACATCGATCCACCGATATGTTCCACACTTGGTCGATTTGTGTCTGGTTCTGCGTGTGTATGTGATGATAATGAGTTCGTGGATCTACCACAATTATATCTAAATAATTTGTACAATTATCGATATGAGAGTTACGAATAAAAAAGTTATTTTTTATTAAGAGCAGGCAAAGTTGAGAACGCACTCTGCTTATTTTGTCGAAATGAAGTTTAGACTAAGAGGAACTTACTTTTTGCATTGTTCCATAAGTATGTGATTATTTCTTTAAGATATTTGCTTATGTTTCGGATTTTGGTGAAAATGTGAAAGTTACTTTATGGGAATGGAGCAGGAGCAGCTGAAAAAGTAGAAAAAACAATTAAGCACATTATAGGAATGGAGTTGTAGCTAGGTCTACGAAGCAAATCCTAATTGCAATGAAGTGTTCTCTCTTCAACTGGTCTATTCATACTGATTTGTTCAAAAATATTCCTCTTTCAACTATCATTTGTAACTGGGATGTTGTCTTACGCAGTTGACCCAGTGGATTCTTTAGTTTCTTTTCATGTATCTTTCGTCACTGTTTTAGTGACTCTTTGATTTATTAATAAATTTTGAATTTAAGTGTCAAAAAAAGAAAAGCGGATTATAATGTCATTTAAATGCACTCTTTTCTTTTTTTTAAAAAAATTGAATGAAAGCCCAAAGGTTATATGTATTAAAATTTAAACTTCAGAGAGGTCAAATGGATACAAGCCCAGGTAAATAGGAAACAAAAAGAAAAAATCCTCGTGCACCGATATTGGTGTGTTTCGAAACTCAAATCGTTGGGTATCATCACCCAACAATTTTACCATTGTATCATAATATCATCTGTGACTGTACTCTTTTCATTAGTCTGTAAGTAATAATTAGTTTCCCGGTAGGAAAGCTCTGTCAACTTTGAATTGCAAAGTTGGGATGCAACCATAAGGAGTCTGTAATATGCTTCAGTTGGGGTCTTATTCTGTAACTTGGTAGTTTCGCACCCATCATCATTTTGTCTAAAAAAAAAGAAGAGATCGTTGGTAGTCAACTAGTCAATCGGCTTTGGTCAAGTTAATTGGTTGACTATTGATAGGGATAAAAACTATTTAAGGACAAATGTGAAATCGCATTACCAACTTGGTCATAAATTTCAAAGACCTAGACAAAAAATTACTCTTCCAAGTGATATTTTCTTACATCTAATTTTATGAATTATGAGGATTGAGGTTTTTCAGATTTCTTTTCGCCTCATTGAAAATAGCATGCGGATTTCTTCCGCCATATTAGCAGTGAATCCAGAGCCGACCCTAAGGAAAGTCTAGCAAGACTTTTTCTTGGGAAGCACCATATATTGGGGCAACAAATTAGGATATTTCAAAGGGGTTTTTACCTTTGTAAAAACAAAAGATGGTCTAAATAATAATTCTAAGTATAAAATGGGACGAAAATCATAAGAGAATACAGAGGAAGATACAACAAGTTGTTAGCTTGGTGGTTTAGCTTTAATGAGAAAACAAACGATTAGACAACAAGCATGTGCCCTCATCGTTTTCTTCTTCTTCCTCCCTTTTTTATTTTTTAATCATTCAGCAGCGGGAATTGAACCCCTAATCTATAAATTGGGAGTTCAACCTCTGGCCAACTGGGCTAAGCCCATTTGGTTTATTCTTCCTCTTGCCTCCTGTTGTTGTGAGCCAGTTGAAAAACTCCTCGTTTAAGTTTTGTAAGAACTTCGTAGAAGAGACGATTTGCAGGGTTGTACAAAGGGATAGGAAAACCGCCTCTCAACTTCCCAGCAGTGATGATCACTTTAGAGGAAGACCAAGATTCAGTAGATATCCATCATTAATTCAGTTCTGTGTTCTTCTGAGAATATAATTCTGTATTCCCTAGAGAGTCTTTAGCAGGAGAAAGTGTAAAACCTTTCGACGTCAACTCTGCCTGAAAATGTTCGAAACTCTTAGATGATGATAACGATGGGTTTTTTTTGGGATCCATTAAATCCAGAGAATATAAAAACTCTAAGACAAGGTCTAATTGAATAGATGACAAGATAAGAGATTAAGACTCAGGTGAAGAACAGATGAACAGATAAAGATAGAAAAGAGGGAAAACTCGAAGACTGATAGAAGGTAAAAAAATCCTCTGACTTGGACATATATAAGAGAGAAGAGCAACCGGATAAGCAAGGAACAAATTGAGGAGTAAAGGTTAAGAACGGCACATGCCAGTCATAAAGGAAGAACAGAACGCGTGGAAGAAAGAATACCGAGAATTCTGGCGACGTGGTTGCATTAAATGCTAAAGTAATTCTCTTTTTACTCTTATTTAATCAAGATAAAAGAGAAAAGACAAAATATAGGTACATAAAATATCTTCCTCACGTGTGGGTCCACGAAGAAACGAAATCACCGATCAGATCTCGTCAAAAGATATTATAACCAAATATCGTGATAAAGCATTTATTAAGTTGCTCGATAGGTCAAATTAACTGACAAAAGAGTAAAACGAAAATTTTATGAAAATGAGAGCTACGAAATGAAGAGATTAACGAAGTAATGATGACAAAGGGAACGAAGACATCGAATGAAGAAGAGAACTCGTCTAATCTATCTAGCGAAACATACCTAAGCGAAGAGAGAGTGGTTCCTAGCGAAGGAAGATTGTCGGACGAAAAATAGCGACAGTTGTACAGACAAAAAGTCAGGGTTATCACCGATATAATAATACGTAGCACTTTTTAATGAAAATTGGCGTAGCAAAATAAAAGGTAAAATCATGTAAAATGTGTGAATAAAGTAAGTGTGAGCTGCATTCCACTTCACTGACTTCCTATAAAAGGAACCCTTAGGGCATTGCAAGGGGGTTGAGTGATTTTGTATGGTAAGAGTTATGGTGTGACAGAGATTTCTTAACTTTCATATTAGGGTTTCGGCTGTAAACTTAAGGAAACATTAATAACATCATCAACAATCTTTCATTTCGTTTTCTAAATCAATACCATGTCTTAGTTTACTTTCTATTTTGATATTTTGGGTGTGCTATCAGTTTTCCGGTAGTTACAACATGAAACTAATTGGAAGCCTAACAAACTAAGCTCCAACGACGTACTACTACATTAATTGAACAGATTGCCGTGCTAGCCTACCGGCGAGCCTCATGAAGAACCATCCTAGAAAGCCAAAACGGATAGGGGCTGATTATGCAGAAGAAAAAAAAAATAAAAAAAAGATAATGTCAACAACTGATTATTGTCGGCATAAGATTAACGTTCTCTCTTTCATATTTATTAATCTTGCCACATGTCACGAGGAGAAGGCAGTAAGATGCCCATACTCGGGAGTACAGAAACAAACTACAGCACACAATGTCATCAGCTTCTTATCAATTCATCAATGCTTTACCTTCTATATAATCTCATACTCATTCGGCCGAGATCAATTCATTAAGCTCCGTTGAGTATCTATCTTTCTTTGTTTTGCAAAATCACCCATATACTAAACCAACAACCAATAGCAAATATCGAAAATGGCCCAACATCATACCATCTCTGGTTTAGTAGGGAAGCTAGTAACCGAATCGGAGGTTAACTGCAATGCTGACAAATACTATGAAATGTTTAAGCAACATGAAGACGTTCCGAAAGCAATACCACATGTTTTCTCCGCCGTCAAAGTTGTTCAGGGACATGGGAATACTTCGGGATGTGTCAAGCACTGGGACTATATTCATGGTATGTGTTTGTATATAGTGATTCAGAGCACAAAAATTGTTGACGAACTTTCTTACTTTGTTCACATATTGCGCGTTTAACATCAATTTCTTACTATTATTGCGTGTTTATATTATGGTTGTGCACACAGAGGGTAGAAAGGAATTTGTCCATGAGAAAACAACATACAATGATGAAACAAGGACAATCTGTCACAGTTCCGTTAGAGGAGACGTCATGAAGTCGTACAAAAAGTTTGATTCAATTCTTGTAGTTAAACCAAAGGCTAATGGACATGGGAGTATTGTGAGTTGGACTATTGATTACGAGAAAATTAACGAAGATTCCCCGGTTCCTATTAGTTATCTAGGTTTCTTCCAATCGAGCATCGATGATTTGAACTCTCACATTTGCGCTTCTCAAATAAATTTGGATTGATGGAAAAGATCGGCAATAATATGAACTCAACAGAGGATCTACTTCCGTTATCTTATATCTAAATAATGTGCATGCACACAAGTGTGTTTAGTGTTTTACTGTTTTTCGTTATCCATATGTTTGAAGGCGTATGAATATAAGCCAAAGTCATTCGTTGTTGTTTCTAGTATATATTAATTACACAAAATTGGTTAAAAAGATCAAAATCAACAATTTCTGGGTGAAAAGGACACTTAGATTTTGATACTGTTTAAATGGACAAAAATGAAAAAAATAGTCTGGATGTAAACAGTTTCATCCTACCCATTTTCAAATACTTTTTCTTATTTTTAATTTACATCAGGATGCATCCAGTTTCATCCTTGTTATTTTTTAAGTTAATGTCAGGATGAATCCAGTTTCATCCTTGCTATTTTTTGGTGTCCATTTCACTCATACTAGTTTTTACTCGTCCATTTGAACCATGTTTAAAAAATATTTGGACAAATGACCCATTTTCCGCATTCCGGATAATGGGTCATATGACCAAAACCCAAAAAATATGGGAGTAGAGGACAAGTAAAATATGGGTCTGGGTGAAAAGGACACAAGATAATTTAGTCATATATACCCTTTATTTTAGACTTTATTCTTTATTATATCATTTTCTCTCTTATATTTATTTTCTCTCTCCAATTTAAAATTAATCGCGATAGATGTCGTAACTTCAAAAATTCAAGTCGGATTTTAATAAAAATTTTATATATTCAGAAAGGGCTCGAAAATCTCTACGAAACAAGATCCATTGTTGATATTAAAAAAAAAATATTTTAAACTAGGTTGAGGAAACACTATGCTTTCTTTTGCCGAGAAAGACACTATTTCATTAACTGAAAAGACCATTACAAACTTCATTTTGGGATACTTCCCTCAGAATACCATCCAAGAAAAGAGGAGAAGAATTCCAAATGTTTTTCAAATTAAACTTGCTAGCCCTACGCGCAAGTCTGTCCGCCAACTTATTTTTAAGACGCTTAATATATACAACCTTACAAGATAAACTACTAGAAAGGGAAATTCGACAATCTTCTAAGAGATCAAGACACCGCCAATACAGAACACCATTGCCTTCATTCAAAAAATCTACCATTTGAAGATAATCGCTTACAAAAAGGTCTTTAGAAAGATTTATATATCTTGCCCAAGAGATAGCCAAAATTAGCGCAGTTGTCTCAGCACCAACATCACTTGAAAACAGTCCAAAATCCGCTCTAAGTCTCTTTATTCTTCCTGCAATATCACATAGTATAATACCAACAGCCATGTTAAAGTTTTTAAAGGAACCATCCATGAACATAATATAATCAAAGTCCTTCCTTTGAAAAGTAACATCCATTCTAACTGCATTATGAGGCAGAGGGGGAGCAATATATGTATTAATAAGCCCTCTAACATCCAGCACTATTCTATCAAGATTGATCTGCACATTTTTAAACACTACATCGCATCTCAGCTTCCAGACAGACCATAAGACAATAGCACCAATACTTAGATAGCCCACATCATAAGGAGAAACACCAAGAGTTTTATCAAACCAAGACAAAAAAATATCTTCAATCCAATCATTATAAGCAGACCCTAAATGTTGCAGAGAAAGAGCAAACCAGATATGAGATGCAATCGAACAGAGAATAAACAGAGGCATCACTGTTTCAACATCATTTTTACATAGAGGGCAGCATTCATCAATTTCAGTATTATAGAGCTTGAGGACATAATTAACAGGTAACATCTGCGCAAAGATATTCCACATAGAGAATTTGATCTTAGGTAAACAGTCCAGATTCCAGACTTTCTTCCAGAATGAGGCTTCCTCAGTTGAGAAAGATTCATTCATAAAGGTTTTATAAGCTGATTTAACAGTGTACTTACTATTTGAAGTATGAGCCCAAATAATTTCATCATTCTTTGTTGTATTAATTTTTATGGATCTAATCCTAATAACATCTTCAGGAGAGAAAAGAGAAGAAATTATAACAAGGTTCCAACTGTTATCATGTGTATCAATAAGCTCACCAACAAAATTATAATTACCAAATTTTGGGTTAGCTGATATAGGAGGAGAAGAACTACCAGGCATCCAGTTAGAAGACCAAATATTCATGGAGTTTCCATCATTTATCTTATACACAATATTTGTTTTTAAGAAAATTAGACTGTTAACAATACCCTTCCAAATCCAAGAAGAATTGTCAGCATCCTTATCTATCTCTAAAAGATTTTGATTAGGGTAATACTTGTCTTTAAGAAAGATTGTAACCAACTGGTCAGGGTTCTTTAGTAGTCTCCATCCCAATTTTGCTATAAGAACTCTGTTAGTTGCAAAAGAATTCCTAATGCCAAGACCACCATTCAATTTAGACTTAGTCAGCCCAAGGATGAAAATAGGCAGCTCTTCTTGGATTTTTCTTAGACCACCAAAAGGTTCTCTGAATTGAATCAATTTTTGATGTAATTTTTTTAGGAAAATGAAAACATGACATATGATATACTGTTAAGCTAGACAGAACATGTTTAGTTACCACTGTTCTACCTGCTCCATTAAGATTTGATCTTTTAGTATTACCAAGTCTAGAATAAAACTTGTCAATTAGGAATTGAAACGACTTAGTTTTATCTCTTTTAACAAATGATGGAGTTCCAAGGTATTTTCAGAACTGCTAAGAAATTTAATACCTAAAGTTTTTGACATTAGCTTAATATGCTTATGATGCAACTTACTACTAGTGAAAAAACCAGATTTTTTCTAATAGCTTGGCCTGATGCTTTTCCGAAGCTATTAATGATTCTCATAAAATTCCTAGCATAAGTAAGAGAGGATTTAGAGAAAAGCATGAAATCGTCAGCAAAAAATAAGTGGGAAATTGCTGGACTATCTTTTCTAAGTTTAAAACCTTGAATAAATTTATCCTTTTCGCCTTTGAGTAACAATTGTAAAAGGGTTTGCATACAGATTATGAAGATGTAGGGAGATAGGTAATCTCCCTGCCTAATACCACGAGAATGGAAAAAGGCTTCACCTGGAGATCCATTCACTAGGATCGAATATGACACAGTGCTTATGCATTGAGAAATAATTTGGCACCAATCATCCGAAAAACCAAGTTTCTTAAACACAGATAATATGAAGGGCCATTCTAGCTGTCGAAAGCTTTCGACAGGTCTAGTTTAATGGCCATATATCCATCTTTATTATTTTTTTTTCTATATTTGAAAGAGTGCAAGATTTCATGACTGATTATGATGTTATCTTGAATTTGACGATTTGCTATGAATGCAGATTGATAAGGATAAATTATAGAATCTAGAAGAGGTTTCAAGCGATTTGTTAAAAAATTTGAAATAATTTTATAGACGGTATTTGTTAAGCTGATCGGTCTAAAGTCGTTGGGAGTAGAAGGATTACTTACTTTGGGAATGAGAGCTATGAATGAGTGATTTAACTGCTTAAGAAAAAACTTGCTGCAAAAAAAGGCTTGCACATGATTTATAACTTCTCTTGAGACTTGGTCCCAATTATCTCTGAAAAAACCTCTCGGAAAGTCATCAGGTCCCGGGGATTTCCATGGCGCCATACTGTTTACAGTAGAACGAATTTCTTCTATAGCGGGGATTGCTACCAAGCTTGCATTCAGTTCATCTGTTATGATTGGCTTAATATCTTTAAGCACATCATCAATACCATCATAGCTAGGTGATGATGAAGTAAAGATACCCTTAAAGTGGTTAGAGAGGAGAGAAACCACCTGCTCCCTACTTTCTAATCAATTCCCTTGATTATCCCTTAAACTGTGAACTGTGTTATACATATTTCTCAGATTAACAGAGTTATGAAAGAAATTAGTATTCTTATCATATTGTGTGAAGTAATCAATTCTCGATTTCTGCTTATAGAAGGAGTTTTCTATTTCATACCAGTAGTCAAATTGTCGAGAATAATTCAAAATGTAACTACCTAAAGTAGGGTTATAAGTCATGTTTTGAAGTTTTTCTATTTCAGAGTTTAACCTACCTATAGTTGTTTTAATGTGACCAAAGGTATTCAAATTCCACTTGCCGAGATCATGCTTGAGGATTTTAAGCTTATCACCAACAATAAAACTTGGAGAACCTTTGGATCCTTTTTCTTAGGAATATAAAAGAACATCCTTAAAATCTGGACTAGCCTGCCAACATTTAAAATACTTAAACGGAATAGCTAAACTTTGATCACGATGAAAGCAACGCAGAAGAATAGGGCAGTGATCTGAAAAAATTCTTCCCAAATTTGTGACCCTAGTCCGAGGAAGCAAAGATACCTATTTATCATTTATGAACCCCCTATCAAGTTTTTCAAAAATCAAGTCTGAAGGATTTCTAAATCTTCTATTACACCATGTGAAAGGATTTCCATAAGAAAAAACTTCATTCGTTTTTAGTTGGGTTAGAGAATTTCTTACAAAATCAGGAGCCAAAGAATTATCAGCATTTCCCCCTTGCTTTTCCGAATCATTTAAAATGAAGTTGAAATCTCCCAGTAATAACCACGGCCTATTGTCTGAATTCCAATGATTTAAGTAGTTCCATTGATTTCTAATACCCAGTGAATTTAAAGAACCATAGATAAAGGAGACAAAACAGTTCTTAATGGAAGGCGTAATATCGCAGACTACATGTATCATGTTAAAAGCACTTCCACTGATTTCTATATTCGAGTTCTTAAAGTATCATAAAGCCAGGCCTCCTGATTTTCCAACTGCGGGTACTATATACCATGAATCAAAAGGAAGATGGTGTGTATATTTATTAACTACATCAGTGTCAACCATGGTTTTGAGAAGGCAAATAGAACTTGGTTTAAACTTTCTAAACATGCTCAAGATATGCAACCATTTTTTATCCGAACTGCAACCAGTCATGTTCCAACATATTAACTTCATACTTATGAAGAAAATAAAACGAATAAAAACTCGAGAATAAACAGATAAATTAACAAGCAGGGATAAAAAATTAACAACCGAAAAAGATATAAGGACTTACTAGGTCATGAGCACCGGAGGGTTCTGCTTCCATATGGTCAGTTTCCATCATCATGAGATCAACCTCCCTTTCAAATTCTTCAACTGTAAGTTCAGGTTCCGGAGGCAACATAGCTAGAGGCATAGGCTCTAGGATCAAAGCTTCAAAGGGTATTTCATACTGTCCAACATTTGGTTCAAAACCGTTGTTCAAACTTGAGAGCATAAGAGTTTCTGAGATACAATTCATTTCAGTTGTTGAACTAAAACTGAAACTAGATGAAGTGAAAACAACCTGAGCAAAAGACGACGAAGAGGTTGACCAGAGCGTATTTTCCTCTTCAGACCCTTGACCCACTGAACATCCAGAGCTACCCGAGTTGAATACTATGTCTGTAGGGGACAGAAAGGAGGCACTGAAGAAATTGGAGGCCAATGAGAAGTAGGGATCATGGTGAAGGATGAGGTCACAACACTATTTTCCTGAACTACAGATTTAAAAGAAGTCCTAGTTCTTTTCCTTTCATATCATGCATAGGTCTATCGGAATCAAAAGTGATATTGTTAAATGACTTATTAAAACCAACAGAGTTTCTAGAAGAATTAGGGCGCCCCACTGGATTAGATTCATTTGTAACCGTCTCTCTAATAGTAAGAGGATCTAACTTTGGCAAAGCAGATGAATAAACAGGAGATAAAAAGGATGAACCCGAGTTTTAATAGTTGCAGAAGGCTGAAGGCTGACTGAAAAAGCCGAAGGCTTAGATTAATCGAGGGGATCAGCAACAGAGGCAGTCTGAGCAGATTCCTTGGAATTCCTCGACTTCGAGCTTTCACCAATAGTTGAGCTTGTCTGAAAGTTGATAACAGCTACATGAGATGCTCTCGGAGTGGGAGCAGGCAAAGCCCTGACAAAAATCCTTCTTTGAATTTCCTTGCACTTTTCATCATTATGATACAGAACGAAACATTTTTTGCCAACTCCTCGCTTTGAGACATTATGGCTCTTGGGGCGACCCCGGTAACAAATAAGGAATCCATACAAACTTGATCCCTAAAAGGAAGCATAGGGTAGAAGGTAGTCATATAATATGCTCTATTACTGGTGTTAATAACTACTTTTCTAGCCAATGGAGTTTTCAAAGGGACCATGAGCTTGGCTTCATATGAACTCCCAGCTGGAGATTCAGCAGTGACGAAATTACCAATTTGATCCAAAACTTCCCTAACTCTTCCACTATTAACCAATTCAGAGTGAATGTTGATCTCTACAGGCATTGATGTGGTCTCCCAAACCAAATCAAATATAGACTCTACATCACCTAATGGCTGGACTGCAAACAGTTGACCAAAGAGCAGGGTTGTTCTTGCAGCATAAGCATTCTCCATGTCTTTCTTAGTCTTGAACATAAAAACAAACAAATTTTGGATTCCATTACCCTGAATATAAGGCTTTGCTGGTTTAAAATCTGGGGAGTTGATAACCCAGATTCTATTAAGGTTATGTTTGACAGAAGTCTTATGATAACTCCTACTATCATCACAAAGTAGAGCTGCAAACCTAAAAGGAAATTCTTCAACATCCTCATCAAGGTCAAGAACCCTGACTTGAGCAGATGGAATTTCCATTATCTGAGCTAACTAAAAGGTTTTGAGTATTGAGTTACAATGTGAAAGGTATTGGAAACTAAGAGATTTGGATGAGGAGAATGGGACACACAATGAAGAAAATTTATACTAGCAATGAGGAATCTAAAATAAATATTCATGCAGGCATGATTTAGACAACTCAATAAATTAGGAGAGACAATTAAGATATTGAAGAGATCATTCCCACTGAACTTAGACATCAATCACAAAAGATTAACTAGACAATGAAGTAAATGAGAAGCATGCTTACTGAGATGAATTGACAACACTATTTTTAAGAAAAGACAATTAATGGCAGAGGCTATGCAGAACAAAAAATACTTATTCCATCTTCACATAGAATCACAAAGACAGTTGAGTTTTATGAAGCCTACTTGCCAAATGTAAAAAATCTTCTGATAGAGCCTCCCTTCATTAATTAAGCCTTAAGAATACTTGAGTAAACCTATCCACTTTAGAATATAAAATCCCATAAGATTCCATTTAAAAAATTAACACTACTTTTGATGTAATTTAAAATGTAATTAACACAGATAAGTAATTGAGAGAGATAAACCATTGCCCTCAAGAAACCTTCTTGCAATAATAATCATAATGTGTATAAAAAGCTCCACCTATTGAGATCATTCCCAAAATATTCTTAAACACCCAAAGAAAACCTTTAACTAATAGAAGTATTATTTTCTTAATCAAATCCCTACTGAAGTAGGATCTCACATAACCCAGAGTGACTTATCTTATTGACATAAGCTTAAACAGTTCAGCCATTCCTTGAAGTAGACCTTATTGAAAATATATCGAGAAGAAGAACTAAGCATCATACCCTATTTTAAAAGTAGACCCATCTTCTCAACCTTTGAAACTTTTTATGAATCCTTTGATTTTCGAATCTCATGACTGATGTTCTGAAACTCTATGGTTTCCCCTCCATTAGCTCATGACCTAGACTGGAACCACAGCAAAGATAAAAAGTCATAAAGAAAACTCAGTTAGAAAAACTTAGTGCTAAATCGAGAATCTATTCAGAAAGATAATGAATTTGCAAAAGACATTTGAAATATTTTACACTTAAGAAATCAGATTCAGAAAAAAGGAAAAATTAGGGCAAAACTGAAACAAATTGATCTGGAAAAACCATCAATCAAAAATAATGAAAAGTATGCGGAAACAGATAAAATCTACTAACAAACACGAAATTAATATTGATTTGCAGTGATAAAGATTGAATCGAAACAGGAGAAGAACAGAAATTTTTGTTTGACTAAGTCAGCATCGCACGACCAATCGCATGATTTTTCTCCTCTTAATAAATTGAAAATATTATGTCAATGTAATTATAAGGCAACATTATGCACCCAGATGCAACTTGACCAAAATTTATTTCCTATAAAAATATGCATTATGCACCCAAGTGCAACTTGGCCAAAATTTATATCATATAAAAATATGTATTATGCACCCAGGTGCAAGCTGTGTAAAATATTTTTGATATAAGAACCAAGAAAATATACATTATGCACTCGGGGTGCAACTAGCCAAAACCTATTTCCCATCAGAATTGTACATTATGCATTCAGGTGCATCTATGTATTTGGGGGATGTTAGAATACGGGCATTCAACTCAAAACCAATTGGCAATGAGTGGAGAGGCCCTAAGGATTATAAACCACATGATCTTAGATTTCCCAGACAATGTGGGACTAATAATCTCAACACGTCCCCTCACGTGTAGCCTTGTTGGGTCTAACACGTGGACAATAAATCGGGTGACGTGGAGTAAGGCACGGTCAAATAACTCGTCGCAAATATCCTGCTCTGATACCATGTCAAAAAACGGGCATCCAACTCAAAATCAATTGGCAATGAATGGAGAGGCCCTAAGAATTATAAACCACAGGATCTTAGATTGCCCAGACAATGTGGGACTAATAATCTCAACGGGGGATAAATCTAGGTTTATCCTAGTAATTCTTGCAATATATTGTACACTACCAAAATTATTATTTCATGATCTGGAACAATAAATTCAACACCATTACCATCACATTCACTATCAAAGCATTAACTGAAAACAAGTAATAAAGAAGAAAAATAAGGACAACACAAATTTCGAAAAAATATATATTATGCGCTCGGATGCATCTGGGCCCAAACCTATTCTTTTTGTCAGAATATACATTATGCACACCGGTGCATCTTGCGTTGAAATAAAGAATACTTTATCAACTATTGGTCTGGCAACAAGAATGCTTTATCAACTTCATAATATTAAAACATCATAAGACACACACAAATGACAATTATGCTTCCAAATCGTAATACTGCAGTGGAAGTAGTTGATTCCAACAATGAGAATCACAAGGTTCTTCCTTCGTTTATGATTCGGGAAATGGAACCTGGAAGGGAACCTACAAGACAATTACAAACACAAACAAAGAAATTAATAACCAGCTACTTCATTAGATTATTCAAATTATTTATGTTCTTATTATCTTCACAGCCAAATTAATATGAATTCTGTTTCCATTTCCGCCGCCAACATTGCCTCTGACATCAAGGTTCAACAAAATCTCTTTAATCCCACCACTGCTGATAAGTGTTTCACTTTCTCTCTTTCAATTTATGACTTTGAGCTTAATTTTAAGCCTGAACAAATTGGAGTGATATGTGTTTAGTGTATTACTATCATCAAGTCCTATTAACATACCTGGTTGACATCTCTGTAGTGAACCAGGACAATATGCCTGCAAACGTAAGTCAAGCTATCAATTTTTTTAGCAAAAATTATATAATGCAGAAACAAAATGAACCCATTTACTAGAAACAGAATGAACCCATCCAATAGCTCCGCCAGTTGATAGTCATTGAAGTATTGAACACAAATCTCTTATCACCACTACCGCTACTATTTTTCGTCCTCCAGATTCAACTTCCTCCAACACCATCTATCAAAATGTACATCGAAATCAAAATTCCTTCACGAACATTACAAATTCAACACAAAACAAAACTTAATAACTGAAAATAGTTCATGGGTGTTTGTTCATTCATGAGATTAAGTTATATATTGACATTTCTATGCAAAATCCCCAAACGTTAACAAAAACAGAGTACCCAAAACCTAATAATAAAAAAATCAGTCAATTGAACAATTTCAGAAGCCAAATCTTCTCATACCTCGAATTAAACTAAAACCCAAGCTTACACATCCTTTTTTAGATTCTTATCATCACCAGGTTCATTAATTTATTCATCAGCAACCCTAGCTTCCATTTCTGATCTTGAAACTCCACCAAATTGCGACGAATTCGAGACTTATCATTCTTTGTGTTGCTGAAATCCCGGTTCATCAATCAACAGATCTGTGCTTCTTGCCTATGTTAACTCATCCTTACCAAACTGAATAAGAAGAGGAGGTTGTTTCAATCAAAAGAAGAAAATAAAAAGGAAGAAGACGAAGAGGTTGTCTTCGTCGGGTGATAAAAGAGGATAAGGGTATTTTAGTAAGTGGATATAAAAAACAATTATAAAGTTTGGGTGAAATAACCATGAAGGATATTAAAACCAGATAATTTGTTCAAATAACCATATTTTGCTCGTCTTATATACCAAAAAATTCAAAACTAGGGCCTATTTAAACAAAAAATTGTATAGGTTAGCTAATAATTTTTATAACATGGAACCAGTACTCTTCTTCTCAATTTTGTCAAGAAAAACACTTATCATTTGGACTATCTTTAAACATGGATTCATTGGTGCAGAACTTTGTTTACTTGTATGCCGAACTTATCAACACATTATACTAACATGTGCATTTATCAAACAAGGAGGTATCTATCCAAATCCAATACAAAATATCCACAAGGCTATTCCAATAATATATTCTCTTCATTTCAGGAAAAAAGATACCATCACCCTTTATCGATAAAAAAAAAAAACTTAAATAAGATTTTCTTCTCAAGAAACTTAATCACACAAGAGTATCACTAATTCCCAAGAGTAATACTGCCACAAGCATGAGGATTACAAACCTATTGCTCTGTGTAATACAGTATACAAGCTAATCTCCAAGATTATTTCTCTACGTCTCAAAAAGCTGCTACATTTCACCAATGCAACCAGCTTACGTGCCAGGTAGATTAATTTCAGAAAATATTTGCATGGTCCAAAAATTAGTCAAAGCAATGAAGAAAAAAGGTGGTAGAACAGGACATCTAGCTCTAAAAATGGATATGTCGAAAGCATTTGACAGATTAGAATGAGTTTTTATTATGAATATTCTTAGAAAGTTTGGATTCTGCAAGAAGGTTTATCATCTCATTATATAGTGCATCAACACCACACAGATAGAGATTATGGTCCATGGATCTCCTACAAAACCTTAGAAGACTACAAGGGGCATAAGGCAAGAGGACCCCTTATCCCTTTACCTAGTTATTATGAAAATGGAATCATTCTCAAGGAAACTAAACCACTGTGAAATCTCAAATCAATTAACTGGTATGAAAACCTCAAGGTCAGCACCAAAGATAAATTATCTTTTATTCGCAGATGATTGTCTTCTCTTCTGCAAGGAAAATTTGATTCAAACTCATAAGATGTTGGAAGTGATAAAAGACTTTAGTGATTGTTCCGGACAGTTAATCAACTTTCACAAATCTGATGTGTATTTTAGTAAAAATGTGAATCCTACAGACTGCCAAAATATTTCAGGCTTTTTGCAAGTCATAGAAATGGAGATTAAAGACGAAAAGTATCTTGGTTTCCCAATATTTGTGGGAAGAAATAAGAAAATTCCCTTTTCATGTCTTGCTGATAAGATGGAAACCAGGCTCACAAGATGGAGGTGCATCAACATGTCAGAAGATGGTAGAACATTTATGGTAAGGAATGTCACTAGTGTTATTCCCCTTCATCACATGATCAATTTTAAGCTTCCTGATACAACGTTTCAGCAAATCAACTTTGTCCGACAGAAATTCTGGAGAAACAAATGATCAAATAAAGGGAAGCATTTTATCTCTTGGAAAGACGTCAATAAACCTAAAGAAGAAGGAGGTTTAGACAATAGAAAGCTTCATTTATCAAACATAGCTCTCCTTGCTAAATCATCTTTGAAGTTACATTGAAACAACACTTCTGTTTGTTCGAAATCTTTGCAGGACAAGTATTATCTAGATGGTGATTTCACCAGCATCAAAGATAATGATAATTCAACCTGGTGATGGAGAAGTATTAGTTCATAACTAAACTTCATCATCAAGTACAGTTGTTGGTGTGTGGGCAACAATAAAAAAATGCTAATATGGAAGCATAGGTGGATCGAAGAGCTACATGGTCCTCATATTCCAAAAGTTGGTTCTTCTTCTCATCAAAACTATAAATTTGTTCATGAACTTATCTCTCAAGTTACAAGCATATGGGACTTATCTATTATTTATTCTCTCTTTGAAGATCTTACGACTAAATTGATTTATTATATTCCTATTCATCCGCAGTACGACGATAAACTGGTAAGGACACTGGAAAAAAGTGGCAACTTTATAGTGAGATCATCTTATCGCAAGATGTATGAAGAGATTCATCATAATGATTCAGTGGGTCCAAGAATACAAAGCATCTACAAAAAGTTATGGATACTTCAACTTCTGCCAAGAATAAATCACTTTATCTGGAAATGTATCATGGATATTCTTCCTATAAGAGACAAATTGAAGCATATTATTCAGAATGGTCACTTCCTGTCCTTTCTGTGGTCAATTCACAGAAACAACAGATCATTGCATCTTGGAATGTCCACTTGTTAAAGCATCCTGGTTTGCTGTTTTGGGTCTTCATATTTAAAATAATGGAAGCTTAAATTTTTGGATATGCAGTTGGTTTGATAAGTTGAACTCGCAGCAAATCCAAGAGAAGGAAATATGTAAAGTTGCGATTGTTGCATGGTGTATATGGATGGAAAGATGAAATAAGGTTTTTAATGGAAGCAATTCTACGCCAGAGAAGATCATCAAGGATTGTAGGAGATACGTACATGATTTTGAAAACAAGTCATATCTTATTAAATCCCCTGTTAATAGACAACCTGGATCTAATGCTTATTGGTCTCCTCCTTCTATAGGATCATATACTATAAACTCTGATGGCTCTTTTCTAAGCAGAAATGATACTTGTGACATTTTGGTCTACTCCTTCGCGATTTTGCAAGTACATATGGAGGGTCAAAATGTATCTACCTAACCAAAGTTTCTAGAGATGAACATGCTGAGTGCAGAGGACTAATGGAAGCGGTAAAGTGGGCTAAAGATTTGGGGCTGGAGAAGATATCTTTTGAAATGGACTCAAAGCTAGTTTCATATGCAGTTAACAATGAAGTTTTCAACATTAACTGGAGGCTTCGAAATTTTATCTTATTTATTAAAGATTTCTTTGGAGTTTTCCCATCTTGGCATTGCAGATATGTGCCTAAAGAGTGTAATAAAGTTGGAGACACGCTGTCGAAGTTAGCTAGAGTTGATAGGTTGAGTAGTGTTTTGGTTATCATATCCTTCTAGTGACATTCTTATTCAATTACAGTAGGACAAACAATATATAATCACTTAATATTCAATCTATTTCGGTTAAATTTTCAAAAAAGAAAAATTTACCACCCTTTCATTTTAGTCTATTTTAACAAAAAAATAATACTTTTTTTTGGGTATAAGTTTCATTTTGGATGTTGGTATGAGTTTTTTTTTATAGGTTCTAAAATAGACGAGGGTTTAGATATTTTTCTCAAAATTTTCACTAATTTATCCATGCTTTTAAATCACACAGTAACATTAATAATTTTTGTAATCAACAAGAGATACTTAATTACTCTAATTTAATTAACACCTAAATTTATTCCATGGAGGGCTATTAGGAGATACACATTGCTCTCAGTCCTCGGCCTATGCCAAATGACAATATCAGAAAAGCTTTGGTATGATGAAAGCTATTGCATCTGCAATCACTTGAACCTCATGGAAGAAAAGAAACAAGCGCGCCATCAAAGAGAAGTCCATTGCAGGCTGCAACCTTAAGCTAATTGAAATAATTAGACATACAATTGCATTTTTGCTTCATCTACAACCTGCTTTCAAAGGAGTGACCCTAAAGCAGTTCACGATCAACTGGAAAGATTTAGTGTTGGAACAATGCAACATGAGCGAAGTCAGAAACTTGACTAAGGAGAAGCAAAATACTGCTAGAGAGTGTAACAACGCAAAACTGACTTAAAAATATAAATCCTAGTCTTGGGAGCCAATGGGGCTGGACATCATTGCTTTGAATAGGCTCCGCCCCTGCCTCAAGTTCAACTTATTTAGTTTGCATTTTTATACTTGTCAGTGTAATGTCATTTTAAAAAGTACTTAGCTGTCAATACATCCTCCGATAGGCGACAGGAGACACGATAATAAATAATACCAACGAGAATTAGTCATTGAAGTATCGAACACAAATCTCTTATCACCACTACCGCTACTATTTTTCGTCCTCCAGATTCAACTTCCTCCAACACCATCTATCAAAATGTACATCAAAATCAAAATTCCTTCACGAACATTACAAATTCAACACAAAACATAAATTAATAACTGAAAATAGTTCATGGGTGTTTGTTCATTCATGACATTAAGTTATATATTGACATTTCTATGCAAAATCCCCAAACGTTAACTAAAACAGAGTACCCAAAACCTAATAATAAAAAAATCAGTCAATTGAACAATTTCAGAAGCCAAATCTTCTCATACCTCGAATTAAACTAAAACCCAAGCTTACACATCCTTTTTTAGATTCTTATCATCACCAGATTCATTAATTTATTCATCAGCAACCCTAGCTTCCATTTCTGATCTTGAAACTCCACCAAATTGCGATGAATTCGAGACTTATCATTCTTTGTGTTGCTGAAATCCCGGTTCACCAATCAACAGATCTGTGCTTCTTGCCTATGTTAACTCATCCTTACCAAACTGAATAAGAAGAGGAGGTTGTTTCAATCAAAAGAAGAAAATAAAAAGGAAGAAGACGAAGAGGTTGTCTTCGTCGGGTGATAAAAGAGGATAAGGGTATTTTAGTAAGTGGATATAAAAAAATTTTATAAAGTTTGGGTGAAATAACCACGAAGGATATTAAAACCAGATAATTTGTTCAAATAACTATATTTTGCTCGTCTTATATACCAAAAAATTCAAAACTAGGGCCTATTTAAACAAAAAATTGTATAGGTTAGCTAATAATTTTTATAACATGGAACCAGTACTCTTTTTCTCAATTTTGTCAAGAAAAACACTTATGATTTGGACCATCTTTAAACATGGATTCATTGGTGCAGAACTTTGTTTACTTGTATGCCGAACTTATCAACACATTATACTAACATGTGCATTTATCAAACAAGGAGGTATCTATCCAAATCCAATACAAAATATCCACAAGGCTATTCCAATAATATATTCTCTTCATTTCAGGAAAAAAGATACCATCACCCTTTATCGATAAAAAAAAAAAAACTTAAATAAGATTTTCCTCTCAAGAAACTTAATCACACAAGAGTATCACTAATTCCTAAGAGTTATACTGCTCACAAGCATGAGGATTACAAACTTATTGCTCTGTGTAATACAGTATACAAGCTAATCTCCAAGATTATTTCTCTACGTCTCAAAAAGCTGTTATATTTCTCCAATGCAACCAGCTTACGTGCCAGGTAGATTAATTTCAGAAAATATTTGCATGGTCCAAAAATTAGTCAAAGCAATGAAGAAAAAAGGTGGTAGAACAGGACATCTAGCTCTAAAAATGGATATGTCGAAAGCAATTGACAGATTAGAATAAGTTTTTGTTATGGATATTCTTAGAAAGTTTGGATTCTGCGAGAAGGTTTATTATCTCATTATATAGTACATCAACACCACACAGATAGAGATTATGGTCCATGGATCTCCTACAAAACCTTACAAGACTACAAGGGGTATAAGGCAAGAGGACCCCTTATCCCCTTACCTAGTTATTATGAAAATGGAATCATTCTCAAGGAAACTAAACCACTGTGAAATCTCAAATCAATTAACTGGTATGAAAACCTCAAGGTCAGCACCAAAGATAAATCATCTTTTATTTGCAGATGATTGTCTTCTCTTCTGCAAGGAAAATTTGATTCAAACTCATAAGATGTTGGAAGTGATAAAAGACTTTAGTGATTGTTCCGGACAGTTAATCAACTTTCACAAATCTGATGTGTATTTTGGTAAAAATGTGAATCCTACTGACTGCCAAAATATTTCAGGCTTTTTGCAAGTCATAGAAATGGAGATTAAAGACGAAAAGTATCTTGGTTTCCCAATATTTGTGGGAAGAAATAAGAAAATTCCCTTTTCATGTCTTGCTGATAAGATGGAAACCAGGCTCACAAGATGGAGGTGCATCAACATGTCAGAAGATGGTAGAACATTTATGGTAAGGAATGTCACTAGTGTTATTCCCCTTCATCACATGATCAATTTTAAGCTTCCTGATACAACGGTTCAGCAAATCAACTTTGTCCAACAAAAATTCTGGAGAAACAAATGATCAAATAAAGGGAAGCATTTTATCTCTTGGAAAGACGTCAATAAACCTAACGAAGAAGGAGGTTTAGACATTAGAAAGCTTCATTTATCAAACATAGCTCTCCTTGCTAAATCATCTTTGAAGTTACATTGAAACAACATTTCTGTTTGTTCGAAATCTTTGCAGGAAAAGTATTATCTAGATGGTGATTTCACCAGCATCAAAGATAATGATAATTCAACCTGGTGCTGGAGAATTATTAGTTCATAACTAAACTTCATCATCAAGTACAGCTGTTGGTGTGTGGGCAACAGTAAAAAAATGCTAATATGGAAGCATAGGTGGATCGAAGAGCTACATGGTCCTCATATTCCAAAAGTTGTTTCTTCTTCTCATCAAAACTATAAATTTGTTCATGAACTTATCTCTCAAGTTACAAGCATATGGGACTTATCTATTATTTCTTCTCTCTTTGATGATCTTACGACTAAATTGATTTATTATATTCCTATTCATCCGCAGTACGACGATAAACTGGTAAGGACACTGGAAAAAAGTGGCGACTTTATAGTGAGATCATCTTATCGCAAGATGTATGAAGAGATTCATCATAATGATTCAGTGGGTCCAAGAATACAAAGCATCTACAAAAAGTTATGGATACTTCAACTTCTGCCAAGAATAAATCACTTTATCTGGAAATGTATCATGGATATTCTTCCTATAAGAGACAAATTGAAGCATATTATTCAGAATGGTCACTTCCTGTCCTTTCTGTGGTCAATTCACAGAAACAACAGATCATTGCATCTTGGAATGTCCACTTGTTAAAGCATCCTGGTTTGCTGTTTTGGGTCTTCATATTTAAAATAATGGAAGCTTAAATTTTTGGATATGCAGTTGGTTTGATAAGTTGAACTCGCAGCAAATCCAAGAGAAGGAAATATGTAAAGTTGCGATTGTTGCATGGTGTATATGGATGGAAAGATGAAATAAGGTTTTTAATGGAAGCAATTCTACGCCAGAGAAGATCATCAAGGATTGTAGGAGATACGTACATGATTTTGAAAACAAGTCATATCTTATTAAATCCCCTGTTAATAGACAACCTGGATCTAATGCTTATTGGTCTCCTCCTTCTATAGGATCATATACTATAAACTCTGATGGCTCTTTTCTAAGCAGAAATGATACTTGTGACATTTTGGTCTACTCCTTCGCGATTTTGCAAGTACATATGGAGGGTCAAAATGTATCTACCTAACCAAAGTTTCTAGAGATGAACATGCTGAGTGCAGAGGACTAATGGAAGCGGTAAAGTGGGCTAAAGATTTGGGGCTGGAGAAGATATCTTTTGAAATGGACTCAAAGCTAGTTTCATATGCAGTTAACAATGAAGTTTTCAACATTAACTGGAGGCTTCGAAATTTTATCTTATTTATTAAAGATTTCTTTGGAGTTTTCCCCTCTTGGCATTGCAGATATGTGCCTAAAGAGTGTAATAAAGTTGGAGACACGCTGTCGAAGTTAGCTAGAGTTGATAGGTTGATTAGTGTTTTGGTTATAATATCCTTCTAGTGACATTCTTATTCAATCTATTTCGGTTAAATTTTCAAAAAATAAAAATTTACCACCCTTTCATTTTAGTCTATTTTAACAAAAAAATAATACTTTTTTTTTGGGTATAAGTTTCATTTTGGATGTTGGTCTGAGTTTTTTTTATAGGTTCTAAAATAGACGAGGGTTTAGATATTTTTCTCAAAATTTTCACTAATTTATCCATGCTTTTAAATCATACAGTAACATTAATAATTTTTGTAATCAACAAGAGATACTTAATTACTCTAATTTAATTAACACCTAAATTTATTCCATGGAGGGCTATTAGGAGATGCACATTGCTCTCAGTCCTCGGCCTATGCCAAATGAAAATATCAGAAAAGCTTTGGTATGATGAAAGCTATTGCATCTGCAATCACTTGAACCTCATGGAAGAAAAGAAACAAGCGCGCCATCAAAGAGAAGTCCATTGCAGGCTGCAACCTTAAGCTAATTGAAATAATTAGACATACAATTGCATTTTTGCTTCATCTACAACCTGCTTTCAAAGGAGTGACCCTAAAGCAGTTCACGATCAACTGGAAAGATTTAGTGTTGGAACAATGCAACATGAGCGAAGTCAGAAACTTGACTAAGGAGAAGCAAAATACTGCTAGAGAGTGTAACAACGCAAAACTGACTTAAAAATATAAATCCTAGTCTTGGGAGCCAATGGGGCTGGACATCATTGCTTTGAATAGGCTCCGCCCCTGCCTCAAGTTCAACTTATTTAGTTTGCATTTTTATACTTGTCAGTGTAATGTCATTTTAAAAAGTACTTAGCTGTCAATACATCCTCCGATAGGTGACAGGAGACAAGAAAATAAATAATACCAACGAGAATTAGTCATTGAAGTATTGAACACAAATCTGTTATCACCACTACCGCTACTATTTTTCGTCCTCCAGATTCAACTTCCTCCAACACCATCTATCAAAATGTACATCAAAATCAAAATTCCTTCACGAACATTACAAATTCAACACAAAACATAAATTAATAACTGAAAATAGTTCATGGGTGTTTGTTCATTCATGACATTAATTTATATATTGACTTTTCTATGCAAAATCCCCAAACGTTAACAAAAACAGAGTACCCAAAACCTAATAATAAAAAAATCAGTCAATTGAACAATTTCAGAAGCCAAATCTTCTCATACCTCGAATTAAACTAAAACCCAAGCTTACACATCCTTTTTTAGATTCTTATCATCACCATATTCATTAATTTATTCATCAGCAACCCTAGCTTCCATTTCTGATCTTGAAACTCCACTAAATTGCGATGAATTCGAGACTTATCATTCTTTGTGTTGCTGAAATCCCGGTTCACCAATCAACAGATCTGTGCTTCTTGCCTATGTTAACTCATCCTTACCAAACTGAATAAGAAGAGGAGGTTGTTTCAATCAAAAGAAGAAAATAAAAAGGAAGAAGACGAAGAGGTTGTCTTCGTCGGGTGATAAAAGAGGATAAGGGTATTTTAGTAAGTGGATATAAAAAACAATTATAAAGTTTGGGTGAAATAACCACGAAGGATATTAAAACCAGATAATTTGTTCAAATAACTATATTTTGCTCGTCTTATATACCAAAAAATTCAAAACTAGGGCCTATTTAAACAAAAAATTGTATAGGTTAGCTAATAATTTTTATAACATGGAACCAGTACTCTTCTTCTCAATTTTGTCAAGAAAAACACTTATGATTTGGACCATCTTTAAACATGGATTCATTGGTGTAGAACTTTGTTTACTTGTATGCCGAACTTATCAACACATTATACTAACATGTGCATTTATCAAACAAGGAGGTATCTATCCAAATCCAATACAAAATATCCCACTATTCCAATATATTCTCTTCATTTCAGGAAAAAAGATACCATCACCCTTTATCGATAAAAAAAAAAAAACTTAAATAAGATTTTCCTCTCAAGAAACTTAATCACACAAGAGTATCACTAATTCCTAAGAGTAATACTGCTCACAAGCATGAGGATTACAAACTTATTGCTCTGTGTAATACAGTATACAAGCTAATCTCCAAGATTATTTCTCTACGTCTCAAAAAGCTGTTATATTTCTCCAATGCAACCAGCTTACGTGCCAGGTAGATTAATTTCAGAAAATATTTGCATGGTCCAAAAATTAGTCAAAGCAATGAAGAAAAAAGGTGGTAGAACAGGACATCTAGCTTTAAAAATGGATATGTTGAAAGCAATTGACAGATTAGAATAAGTTTTTGTTATGGATATTCTTAGAAAGTTTGGATTCTGCGAGAAGGTTTATTATCTCATTATATAGTGCATCAACACCACACAGATAGAGATTATGGTCCATGGATCTCCTACAAAACCTTACAAGACTACAAGGGGTATAAGGCAAGAGGACCCCTTATCCCCTTACCTAGTTATTATGAAAATGGAATCATTCTCAAGGAAACTAAACCACTGTGAAATCTCAAATCAATTAACTGGTATGAAAACCTCAAGGTCAGCACCAAAGATAAATCATCTTTTATTTGCAGATGATTGTCTTCTCTTCTGCAAGGAAAATTTGATTCAAACTCATAAGATGTTGGAAGTGATAAAAGACTTTAGTGATTGTTCCGGACAGTTAATCAACTTTCACAAATCTGATGTGTATTTTGGTAAAAATGTGAATCCTACTGACTGCCAAAATATTTCAGGCTTTTTGCAAGTCATAGAAATGGAGATTAAAGACGAAAAGTATCTTGGTTTCCCAATATTTGTGGGAAGAAATAAGAAAATTCCCTTTTCATGTCTTGCTGATAAGATGGAAACCAGGCTCACAAGATGGAGGTGCATCAACATGTCAGAAGATGGTAGAACATTTATGGTAAGGAATGTCACTAGTGTTATTCCCCTTCATCACATGATCAATTTTAAGCTTCCTGATACAACGGTTCAGCAAATCAACTTTGTCCAACAAAAATTCTGGAGAAACAAATGATCAAATAAAGGGAAGCATTTTATCTCTTGGAAAGACGTCAATAAACCTAACGAAGAAGGAGGTTTAGACATTAGAAAGCTTCATTTATCAAACATAGCTCTCCTTGCTAAATCATCTTTGAAGTTACATTGAAACAACACTTCTGTTTGTTCGAAATCTTTGCAGGACAAGTATTATCTAGATGGTGATTTCACCAGCATCAAAGATAATGATAATTCAACCTGGTGCTGGAGAAGTATTAGTTCATAACTAAACTTCATCATCAAGTACAGCTGTTGGTGTGTGGGCAACAGTAAAAAAATGCTAATATGGAAGCATAGGTGGATCGAAGAGCTACATGATCCTCATATTCCAAAAGTTTGTTCTTCTTCTCATCAAAACTATAAATTTGTTCATGAACTTATCTCTCAAGTTACAAGCATATGGGACTTATCTATTATTTCTTCTCTCTTTGATGATCTTACGACTAAATTGATTTATTATATTCCTATTCATCCGCAGTACGACGATAAACTGGTTAGGACACTGGAATTGAGTGGCAACTTTATAGTGAGATCATCTTATCGCAAGATGTATGAAGAGATTCATCATAATGATTCAGTGGGTCCAAGAATACAAAGCATCTACAAAAAGTTATGGATACTTCAACTTCTGCCAAGAATAAATCACTTTATCTGGAAATGTATCATGGATATTCTTCCTATAAGAGACAAATTGAAGCATATTATTCAGAATGGTCACTTCCTGTCCTTTCTGTGGTCAATTCACAGAAACAACAGATCATTGCATCTTGGAATGTCCACTTGTTAAAGCATCCTGGTTTGCTGTTTTGGGTCTTCATATTTAAAATAATGGAAGCTTAAATTTTTGGATATGCATTTGGTTTGATAAGTTGAACTCGCAGCAAATCCAAGAGAAGGAAATATGTAAAGTTGCGATTGTTGCATGGTGTATATGGATGGAAAGATGAAAGAAGTTTTTTAATGGAAGCAATTCTACGCCAGAGAAGATCATCAAGGATTGTAGGAGATACGTACATGATTTTGAAAACAAGTCATATCTTATTAAATCCCCTGTTAATAGACAACCTAGATCTAATGCTTATTGGTCTCCTCCTTCTATAGGATCATATACTATAAACTCTGATGGCTCTTTTCTAAGCAGAAATGATACTTGTGGCATTTTGGTCTACTCCTTCGCGATTTTGCAAGTACATATGGAGGGTCAAAATGTATCTACCTAACCAAAGTTTCTAGAGATGAATATGCTGAGTGCAGAGGACTAATGGAAGCGGTAAAATGGGCTAAAGATTTGGGGCTGGAGAAGATATCTTTTGAAATGGACTCAAAGCTAGTTGCATATGCAGTTAACAATGAAGTTTTCAACATTAACTGGAGGCTTCGAAATTTTATCTTATTTATTAAAGATTTCTTCGGAGTTTTCCCCTCTTGGCATTGCAGATATGTGCCTAAAGAGTGTAATAAAGTTGGAGACACGCTGTCGAAGTTAGCTAGAGTTGATAGGTTGAGTATAGTGTACGTGCGATGCACGTTATCCAATTTCAGACGAGAAAGTGAGAACCACACAGAAAAAGAAAAAAAAAACGATGAATTAAATACTGCATTTTTTTCTACGATCCTTATACATGTTTCTTATTCCATATGAACCCTCAAATAAGAATCATATATAAGAGAAATCCTTATCAA
This sequence comes from Papaver somniferum, assembly GCF_003573695.1. Lineage (NCBI taxonomy): Eukaryota > Viridiplantae > Streptophyta > Magnoliopsida > Ranunculales > Papaveraceae > Papaver > Papaver somniferum. Next base: position 189,148,388 of record NC_039362.1, on the reverse strand, counting down.
TCTAACAGATGAATTGTAAATACAAATCATATCTGATGGCTGGCGTTAAGAGTTCACACGGAAATATTTATTGAAACTCCTTTAGATCTGACGGACGAATTTTAGACCGGAGAGATCGGACGGTTACGAAGAGTAAAGATAAGATTCTGTTGCTCTCATTAAAGGGGGAGATTTTCCAAGGTGGTCACCCGTCGCCGTGTAATAACACGAATATTAAACCTTCTCGTTGGATGACAAGAAGCCACGATATTGTACTGAAACAAGGGATTAAGACATCCACAAAGTGCGTAGGTACGGTGTTGTGTAGGGGTCAAAAAATAAAAATAAAATTAAACGGTGAAGAGATAAAGAAAAGTAAAAATTTACATTTAATCCCATATTAGTTGGGCTTTAGACACTCTAGTCCTGGCTCCTCAAGCCTAGTATTGGGAGGTTCAAATTTATCTATTATAGAACGAGTTAGTCCTTAGGTTAACGATTTAGTCCAAAAACAAACTTTTTAGATGACAAAAATAACCCCTCAAATAGAAACTACAAAATTATTTGTTCCTAACATTATTTCTTCTCTGTCGTCGACTCATCGCAGAATTCTTCTTCTTCAAAAACTAAAGATTAGGTTTTAGTTTTTAAATTTGTTTTAGCTTGATCATCAATATCAGTTTGCGGTGATCTCCCTCGCAATCTCTTGTTCTTCCCGGTCTAATTTTTGT